>NC_031495.1:55017090-55019147 GCF_000237925.1 Schistosoma mansoni
TAATAAACATAGTTTGATCAGATATTAAATGATGAATGAAATTCTAATTAATGGATACAGAATAATAATATGGAGGTGAAAGCTAGATAAATCATTTAAATGAGTATAATGAAGATAATTCTCAGTCAGTCAGCTACAACGTAGGATCAGGCATATTTATTCATCGTTCCAACTTGCCATACCACGTTAGCACATCAATATGAACACCGGACTCATAGAAGTAGTTAATTTAGTGTTGGTGGTGTTCTGATATTTATTCATTTATTTTGCTGAGCAGTTTGTAACCGGCTACAATGATTAGTAATAATTTAGATAATCAATTCCATGGGCACAAACATGTCAAGTTACTTTCTGTCATATCATTTAGGCAATGAAACAGAGCCATCGATCAATCATCAGTTAGATCTTTATTTGCCAGTCACAAAGTTTTATTTGCAAGTTAAATAAGGTGTATACAAATGTACAGTTCATTCATGCCACTTAGATAATAGTATTAATCAGTGAACGAAAGGATCATAGTGACTAGTGTGATTTACAATTTTCTTGATTATTTATTGGATAAACAAACGGATAGCAATTTTACTTAAATTTGCTGGCAATCATTTACATTTATTTACTTGTTTTTCTAACAGATGAAAATTGGATATAAATATTTTCCTTAAGAAGATTTTCGAAACAGCTTTTCTTAGATATGATCAACCTAATTTTAATGCTGAAAAAATATATTAAACTAATTTTTAAACTTCGTAATTCACATCACATGCTGATTTTAAATGAAAAGCATAGAACACTGAGCACCTGTTTTTTATTATTACTGGACCGTTTAGAGCTGCATGTCCATAATCACACTAATACTCAAACCTAGGATCTTTATTTCTCATTGTGAGCGCTTAAGTTTTACAAAAAAACCACTGTACCTATATCCAATAGATTACATTTGTAACCTCAATTCAATCTGTAATTGAAAATTAATCTCAATTGTCCATAGAGTAATAATTTTCGGGATAATATTTTTCTTTCAGTTCATATAAATTTCAGAAAGGGTTTTGTGGATATTATAGGAATTTTTTTGGTTGAGATCATGAATAATATCCACAAAACCCCTTCTGATAACAATCAACATATGCTAACTAGTGACTGGCTTCAAGAGGTATTTCCTGGAGTTCTAGTGAAAAGCAGTGACCAGTGGATTTCAAACGGGTCTGTTGTGAGATAGCAACTCACCGAAGACATTGGTGGATGTGTCGCTCAATTTCGTGGATTGGTTGAAGTTAGACATTAACACTGTTGAATGCCAGCTTAGTGGTCTGGAGGTTAAGCGCTCGCGTGCGAGAATGATAAGTCCTGGGTTCGAATCTCACGAGTCGTGGATGTGCACTTCTGAGAAGACTCACAATAGGACGAAACGGTTGTCCTGTATTTCCATGTTTTCCATGGTGGTCTAGCTTCAAGTGATTTATGATCTCAACTATTAAAAAAAATTCATATAATTTTCATTGAATCATAAGTATTAACAAAGTTAATACTAATATAAACTTACAGACTATTATTCCCATGTCATAAATTAATTACAATTCATCTATTCATCTACTTTGTAGCGGTAGGTAAGGTATGGTAATTATTAGTCAACTCTTTATTAATGAATAGTTCTATGAACTAGTAACTATCCTAATATATTATAAATATCATAATAAATTATAGAAAAGAGGGAAGCTGTAGCGAGTTAATAAACTAATGATATAATGAATAAATGACTTATTATTTATAATATATAACTCACTTATTTAAATCTCATAAACTATCCTCTTTTGAAATGAGAAAAACAAAACAAACAAACAATAAATAATGAAGAAAAAGAAAACAATGAAGAAAATAGTTCACAAGGAATTTATAAGATGTAATAAACGATTTCATACATAGATCATATGAATAGTGTCCATGGATAATAACACCATACATACAGGAAATTAATTAGAAGTTTAATCATGTTACTAATTCACCCTGACATACTTTATTTTTATTTTAATCTGTTGTCTGTTTGATGGTATTGCTTAATT
>NC_031495.1:55019347-55115157 GCF_000237925.1 Schistosoma mansoni
TAGTGAGATATAGTCACTGGTGCAGTATTTTTGTAGCAGTATCAGAGGAGAAGTACTCATTGATGTGGTGTATAAACGATGATAGTGATTTGTCTCAAGTATAGATGTGGGCAAATTATTCCAAATTTTTGAATTTTTATTTGCAAAGTAATTTGGTTGAGACAATTACACTTTTGATAAAGCGAGATTAGTATATTGTAAGAAAGTGAAAGATCTGTTATGAATATATTTAATAATCTTGTGTTTTGTACACGCTTGAAACTATACGTCTTTGATATGTAAAAAAGCTATATGCCAGATATCCCATAGCAGTTTTTAGCTAACATATTTTTTGTAGGATAAACCTTTGTGCAATTATCAACACATATATATCATTATTTCAAAGCTCAAAGTTTCAACATTCATGTAATGACATCAAAGACAATTAACTTTACCTAAAACTGTCACAGTCTAACTTTATAAGTAAACCTGGATTTTTATTATATAGTGAATATAAACAGAAATATGATGTTTTATTCTATGTAAATGCAACATCCTGTTAATATACTGATGAAAATAATAAGTGCCTTTTCTGATCACCTTGGTCTGATAATGAATGAATATGAGCAGCTGTAAACATAAATATTTTGAACTATCTTTCGCTACAAGACCAAGAAACACAATCTTAGGATTTAGAGTGGGAACTTTTGAGATTCATCAATATACATTCAGTGTATCAAATTGAAATAAGAAAACTGTTTGGTTATTTAACAACTACCGAAATAAACAAAAAAATTTTATTCCCCAAAACAAAGTTCAGTTATTTATTTGATGTAATTTAATCTATTTAAGAAATGTATATATAAAATAAAATTAGGGAAAACAAAGTTGAGACCGCATGTAACAGCATGAATTTCGTTTTGTCAACTCAGCAAAATAAGAATGTTGAGTATTAGTTTTAATAAAAGTTAATTATTTTATTTTTCATAAAAAATACATACCAAGCAATCACTTCTGCTTATCACCATTTTTAAATCTAAGGCGTTACTATGTCATCAGTGTATCCAATAGTCACGGAATCATTCTATAACTGAATGTTCTTTTCAAGAATATAGTTAAGAATACTTATAAGTGTTACATATATCCTCATTTTATGAAATAAACTTGATCTTATGACTGAATAAAAATCATGAAATTCCCTTTTAGTCATATTGAATCCTTTATGTGTTCTATTCTCAATCATTACTACTTTTTAATATGAAGTATATTCACACACACATATTCAATTATACTCCAGAGTTATAGTCAAAGTAATGTGTTAGAGTTTAAATTAAATAAAGGATTAAATGTAATATAATAGAAATTAATTTCGCTAATCAATCTTTAAGAGTACTGTATGGCCTAGGCTTTGAAATGAAAAGAATAGTGCTTAAATTTTGATAAGTCTGTACTGAATGCTCAGAAGCAAAAGTAACTAAGGGTGAATCTCCGATTTGGATCATAATTTATTCTATCCATTCCATCTATCATAGTTATCATGTCTTACTTGATACTGTCAACAAGCAAAATCTATTTTGACTAACATACCATTAAAGATATTAGTTCCATATTTAAAAGTTTGTATGCTGAGCTTTCTAATCTAACAATAGGATACATGAAATTTAATTTAATCTCAAACCGGAGTAAATATACAGGTATTTAACAATATTGGAAGTTAGTCACTTCATACTTTAATGACAACGCTTAACAATTGAGTAATGTAATTAATCCACAAGTAATTTGTTCACTACTTTTGTTGAAAAAGTATCAGAATGAACCATTGTTTATGATTTAGTTCTTACATAATGTATATTTCATTGAAATTACATAACGATAGACATTTTTTAATGTAGATATTACATCATAGTGATATTTTCAAACAAAACACATAATAACGGCCTGGAGATAAAATGCTTTTGAAGTAGAAAGTTTAGTACAAATGTATTTTCTTCAAATTCTATTTTTCCTTGAATGGTCAAGCATGAAATTAAATTGCTAATACGAATAAGTAGTCTAAATACACTCACTTATCCGCCGTAAATTCTTAGTTGAGCATGTGTAAAAAATAAGGTTATATTATTGACAGTGTAGTGAATGAGAACACGAGTGGGGACAGTCAAAAATTACAGACTATCTCACTAAAATCTGACAACCATACAGTAAACAGTTAATTTGTGAACTATCAATCAATTGTCTCAATCTTGACCATTCCTTCTGCAAATATCAGTCCATAGTCTCCAATCATTATTGTACATGCATTTTCATACCGATTGCGTTCCGCTCCCGTTCTGTCCTTATCGATCTTCTACTAAAATACATTCAATGCCCGACCATCGTTATATACTAATTGTGTGGATATAAGTAGCCCACACCACAATAAAATTGTGTAAATTCTTAAGAAAAAAATGATAGATGTTCTTTTATATTGAAAAATTGACGCTTTGTTGAGAACTAATCGAGATGTACAAATTTCAAAGTAGTTTATCATAATAATTCAACTCATCAGCTTTCTTACAAAGTGATTTTTATAGGTTAACAAAATAAAAAAATTTAAAAGTTTACCTAAAATTACGTAACCGTTAGTTGTTCTTTTATGCAATGGACAAGAGATTTTGATTTTTATCTGAACAAAGCATCAACAAAAATTAAATGCTCAACCCAAACAACTTTTACACAAAGCCATAAACAAATTGAGTTAAGATAGAGCCAATTCTGGAAAATTGTTTTCCCAATGCATTATCTTAATCAATTGAAGAAACTGACGGTTTTATGTTCTTCAAAAATTATTATACATATTGTCAGTTGAAGGGAAAATTTAAACATTGAGCCTCATATTCTAATGTACAATAATGTTGCATAGCAACTGAAATAAAATTGTTAGTTTTTCACTGAATATTAGCGATCGACGAAGTTCACAATTCCATGGTAACATGAATTTAGAGTCTTACTAAGATCATCTTTCGTACATGGAAACAATTAATTGATTTTTCGGTTTAGTTCAGTAAAATATATCTTGTTAGCACTTCTAGTTTGTATATTTAAATGGGTATTTTTATAGTGAACTTCCCATAGGTGAAATATTTACCTATTTACAAATGATTATTTATCAGATTTTTGTATTTTGAATATTTGTGTATTTTTCCTCATTTATTCAGCTTTTTTTTCTTTGTATTGATTTACATTATTAATTAAAGTTATGATTGAACATTGACATACAACTGTTGATATTTTCGTTGTTTATAACGTATAATAGATATATTTATGCACCTAATCATAACACTTGAGAATGATTCATATTTCTTTGTTTGGACTAAATTATATCTAATTTCATTTACTTTTTATGTATTATTACAATTATATTTTGACTAAACTAGACAAACTGAATAATGTAAATATGCGGTGTATGATACTTATTTTGATAGATATAAGTAGTAGGTAACACCAAATGAGAAGCGAAATTCACATTAAAAGAGGATTGAAAAGATCAAACTGAAGAGAACCAAAAGGGAAACACAGAGGAATTGAAATAAAAAACAGAATTGCAGGAATCATGAAGGAAGTAAAAGACAACTAATGGAAGATATGTAAATGAAGTATTTAATGTATGGGTTTTATAATTTATAAATACGCTGTAATTTTGCAACAAAAACCCAATTAGTCTTCCTCATCTTAGTGTTTATTCACTATAAATATATCATGAATAATTGAAAAATCAAAAAAGATCCACTCATTAGTCACAATTATATGGACAAAATTTATCTTTTTTTGAAAAAAAATTAGCGCTACTACTTATTTTCTAAATCAGCAATTTATCTGTAACACAAAATTGACAACTCAATACTAACTATGAGTCACTTTCAGAAGAGGGGTTTTGTGGGGATTTTAGTAATTTTATATTTGAAATCATGAGTCAATTGAAGTTGGACCACTATGGAAAACCTGGATAACTTTCTTTGTTTAATCTAATTGTATTCATTATAGATATATATTTTGAAGGAGACAATGAATTCGAGGTTTGTTTTTTTAGTTTTTTTGGTATAGCAACATAACAGTTTATATCAAATATTTTCAACACAGTCATGTATTCCATGACTGGATCGAATTTACTATCATACTAGTAAATCAAATATAAAATACTCAAAGACTACAGTAAATAATATTTAGATTTCTTAAATACATGTGGATATAAAGTATTCTTAAAACATTAATCTCAAATCAGTTATTCTCAAAAGTTATTTGAATAAAGTAAATTTGATAAATTGAAAATATAAGTGATTCAGTAAATTGTTTGAATAGATATAAAGTAATGGTGGAGAAGATTTGTAGCTCAGATGGGTGAATTTGATAAAGTTTTGTTCTCTGAGCTTGATGGTTTGGTTGTGGAGCTTTCATCGTCCTTCTGAACGACATCATCAACACAGACTTCGGGTAGAAGCTATTCAGTTTATTTTATTGTATAAATGTTGTTGTAAAACTTGATAAAGATCAAATCTTTGTTATTGTTTTCATTCTGAATGTACATAGTTATCTGAAGCAATCATACTTAGATCCTTCAGTCACTTTACTAACATGTTAATGAAACTACTGGTTAATCTTTTGTGTATAGAAATTATGTTACGAGCATTGAATGAAGTAATACTATTATTCGTTAAGTTGTAAGGATGTTTCGCTCAACAGTACTGGATTACTATTCATATGCATATACCTATATATTTATAAACAGTATGCTGATAAAATAAAATACCATACCGAGTTTTGTGTAAAGTCAGTACAAATTTTATTTACATCATACAAGTAGAGTTATTATGAATAACGTAAGAATTAAAATATGGAGATACTTTGTCAAGATGTAGGTTTTATGGAAACAAATGCAAAAACACCCAATCTTTATAGGTGGTATAGGTTACTATTAATATTTGTCCTTTGAAAAAACCAAAGCAGTGTTTCTTAAACAATAACGGGGATGAAATCTTGATCAAATAAAAGTTTGTGGAAAATTACATTTACTACTCTAATAAATAGTTGAACAGATGAACGCCTAAAACGTTCATGAATCGATCTGACAGATTTTACGAAGTATACATGAACAATAATAATTTAGGTAATATTTAAAAGGTCATTTATAATATTAGATGGTAGTTTCAAAGACCAAAGTCATCCAGACTCTCAAAGGTTTGAATGATTTTAAGCCAGAAAATTCAACCTATTTGATTTACATGCAAACGAGTTTAAAAAATGAAAATCATCTCCGTAATTACTTAATTTTGATTTGAATTAGCCTCTCTGGGAACAAATTCAGAACTTTAATTGCAAAGTGAACTGCATCAACTTTAATGACTGTGTTATTCAATATAAAAATTGGAAACTGTCTTAAAGAAATATGAACATAATAAGGCATATAAATCAACTTACTCATTTGGTGCCATATTTGATTGTACAAAAATTAGGTTACATATAAATGTTGATATAATGTAAATGTTAAATCCCATTTTAATAAATCTCTTCGTCATAACATTTACCCACATATTTATTTGACCATCACTTTTATGCAGTCACAGTATTACACTGGCAGTTTACTCGAAATCTTGAACTGAATCAATATATCCGAACACTGACTTTTCTATTTTAAATAAGATGAAGGAGTTTTATTTGATTATGTGTATTCTAATGAATAGTGAAGACGAATACTTTATGCATATAAGAACCAAAAACTTATCAAAAGGTGGAATTTTCTCATTTGATTAAATTTCACTTAAAATTGAACAATATAATGCTTTTTTTCATTGGTTAGTTTGATCTGTATTCTGATTGGTTAATTGAACGTTGACGTTATAATGTTACCATGCGAATAAATAATTTCGTAAAAATATTGAAATAATACTCTATCTCAACAGTTTTAGAAATAAACGTTTTTAGAAAGTACTAAACATCAGAAGTTACGGAATCACCTTTATTTGATTTGTGGTAATTTTTTAATAAGATTCTACAGAAGAAAAAAATTCCCATTTAGAAGTTGAAAAAACTTCAGCAAAGAAATCACTTTTCAACAGATTTATTATCAAACTGTACAATCGTAAATACATATCTGAAAAATTTTCAAGTATCAGTTCCGTCCGTAGATGATAATTTAGTAGAAAGATTATATTACTAGGTTAGGTATTGTAGATGGGCATTTTCAAACACGAAATATAATAATAATAATAACCATAATAGTTTAAGGTATTGGTACCGATAAGGATATGACATACTTGTTTTGTACACACAGTTCTGTGTTGATTACATGAATGGTAAGAGCTTCTGTTGTATTGACGTGTTGGATATGAGGAAATTTGGGTAAGTTTGTTGAATTGTACAAACAAATTCAAAATGAACCTGTGAATCAGTGGAGTGGTTGAAATCAATGAGATGTTGAAGAATTAGACTTCGAATTGCTTTGCTCTCAACGTTGTACAATCACACTGACAGATGTTTTCTTATCCGAGTTGAAAACAATCTCTGGCTATGGTCAGTGTGCCTAACTTTACAAGAGTAGGTGCCCAAACCGAAGCAGGTGGTTTCCTCAGGCGACCGCACACGGAGCCTTTGACCTAAAGATCTGGTCCACAAGGCAGTGGAGCGTCCGAAGGAGATGCAGTTCCATAGTAGCCGGTGACCAACGATTAATTCATATGCCATTCGTTCCCTCAGGATACTGAAGTCCATGTGCACCATTGGTTTGGAATCATAGTTTTCCAACTTTCCTAGGTGAACTTTCCGTGTCCACCAACCCGGTTAAAGCGCCGAACATTCGTTTTTCGTTCTCTCAATTTCATAAACGACACTCCCGCGACGAGAAGGCAGTGAGTCATGTCAGTCTTATTTGTATTATTGTCGTTCAGCGATATTGTACAAATGTTTGTGTCGATATTTGTATCCATCATAACATGCAGATTTCAAAATGTTAGATTTTGGATTATTAAATAGACAAATTTTGTGTCATTTTCTACTATTTATATTTTTTAAAGATCTCCGTTAATTAAAAATGTATATCCCTGTATGTATAAAAGAAACGTTTTGTATGAAAAGTTTTTCAAAAAGAAATATGATAACAGAAACTTCAATTCTGCCATATTTCTCTCAATAATCACGGTTGATATATAGGACAATCAAATGGAATAACTTCAGAATACTCAGGATCGAGAAGTACAGCTTCTCTACAAATATCCATATTACAATTCGTTAGCTTCTGTTGGTTGATTCTATCACTTATTAACAATTCAACGTTTATTGAACGACGCAATAAAAAAATCATATTATAGAACATTCACATCGAAGGTGCTTATCAACATGTTTGTTTAAACAAATTACAAGCAGTGTGAGTTGATGTAACAAATTAAGTGATCACATTACAATCAGGGGGTGACGGGTTTTATAAATCTTATAACTTGTAAAACATGATATTCGTTCTCTTGTAATTAAAGGAAATATTTTAAACAATAGCCCATTAGTACTTCGTCTTACGAGACTCTAATCAACATCTTGGGAAAAAATTCTATTCCATTTCTTAATAAAGTAAACTGCAAACGATTTGTTTCACTATAGTTACTTGCGGTCTAAATAATAGACTATTTACCACGACTCAGTTTAATATGATTTCATATCCTCTTTCATAAGTGAATAATTTTTGTTATACGCTTGAAATATTCCTCTTTTTTTCATTAAAATCCCTTCATCAGTATATTTGTTTTTTTCTGCTTATCTCATCATCTCTCACGGAAAACAAAAATATGGTTAAAATTACCATTTCCTTTGATACTTAAGTTATTAAAGATAAGGATAAAAAAAATTAAAGTAATTTATTTATTTTTAGAGATTATAAAATCAACATAAATCGTAAATTGGTTTGTCAAGTGGAATATATTTATTGCTTTATCATTATTATCTGAGCATTACTGCTATCATAAACATCATCATGATGATCTTATTTTACTTAATTTCAGTCATCTGTTTATGACAATCATAAAAAAATAATACCAAAATGTTTTAATATTCGTTATGTGGGAATATAGAAGCTAGTGGCTATATGGACTCAGTGATTAAATATGTAACGCAAAGTCGTCTGAAGAGAACGGTGCTGGGTTCACGTCCTGGAGTGACTATTAACTCTGGGATGAAGGTACATCTATCTGACGAAGCCTAAAATGTATGAAACGTCCGTTCTGGATCCTACTGCTAGATACCCACATCTCTATTCATAGTGCTTGTGAATTAAGCCAATATTGAGGCAATCCACACAGGATGTACACATGCCAATAAGAGATTGATCAATTGCAGTCCTAAACGTCAGTGAGAAGATTGAAACAACCAATACAAAAATGGGTAATATAGATGGTTGTGTATGAAAAATTATAAGAATTGGCAAAGCAAGGGCAGCATTCCTACAACTCAAAAACACATGGAACTCAAAACAACTGCCAACCAATATCAAAGTGAGAATCTTCAGTATGAAAGTCAAGATAGTCCTATGTACAGAGCTGGAACGTAGAAAACTACTACAACCATTGTCAAGAAGGTACAAGTATTTATAAACAGTTATCTACACAAAATACTTAACATTCACTGGCCGGATACTATCAGTAACAGCCTTCTGTGGGTGAGGACAAACCAGCTTCCAGCCGACGAGGAAATTAGGAAAAGACGTTGGAAGTGGATAAGACATACATTACGGAAATCACCAAACTGTATCATGAAGCAAGCCCCAACTTGAAATCCTGAAGGGAAGTGGAAAAGTGGAAGGTTAAAGAACACATTACGCCAGGAAATAGAAGCAGATATGAAAAGGATGAATGTTAACTAGAAAGAACCTGAAAGGATTGTCCAGGACAGGGCTGGATGGAGAATGCTGGTGGGCGGCCTATGCTCCTCCACAAGGGGTGACAGGTGTAAGTAAGTAAGTCTTAACTTGCCGAAGTAATAGCCATACATTTGGGAAAAGAAGAATCGTGTGTCCAAAAGAGATTGGTACAACCTCTTCTTCTACCATGATTTCAGTGTCTCATAATTTTTGTCTTCATATTCTTCTTCCTATACAGCCATCTGATTCCCCTTTCATCTTCTCCTTATTTCTGTCTCTGTGATTCTCCCGATTACATTTCATCTAAATTTCAACATTTCGTTTTATCATTCTGAGCCATCCTTTCCTAATGATAATTTCCTTATCTCTCTTTATGATGAATACTTAAGCCTTCAACAATCAAACGATTATTAGTTTCCCTGTTTTAAAAAATTTCTTAATACCTTTGTTTATTCTACCTCACTGTCACCATGTCTAAGAGAAGTTAACTATCATTATTATTGTGATTATTATCATCCTGAAAAATTGGTATATATATTTGCCTTTGTACTACTTTGAAAATGAATTCGTCAAAAAAGAGAACTCTTCGCTGAATCAATCTTTTTTATTTAACATAATAACAGACAAATGAACAATTAATCTTTGTTGTAGTTCTTTTTACATTTATATCAATACAATCGATACTACTAACTGATTTGTTTACTCAAAATAGACAAAAATGTATAGGATAATTTTATAGAACGAGTTTCTTGTCACTAAATAACAAACTCATTGTATGATGAAGTAGAGCATCATTTTTTATTAGATAATGAAGAAATTTTTGTTGAATAGATGAGTCAATAGGATGAAGATTGTTTTTTTGGAGGACTGATTGATTACTGCTAAAAAGAAATTTAAAAGTTAACTTTCAAGGGAAAAACTTATCAATAAAGGCTACATAGTTTCTATTAATAAAATCTAAATCCGTTTCTGTAATAAACTGGTTTATTAATACTAGAATTGAATAAAGTCAATACGATGATCTGTTGATGTTATCTTAGAAATAAGTGTTCTTGTGTTCTTTCATACCTCAATACAGTTATTGCTTAACAATGCCATGCAACAGACATATTCTGATTGATTATCTTGTAGTATCTGCTCCTTTGTTTTTTTGTCGAGAAATAAAGGCTTTCTTTTTGTGTTGTTGTATGTTAGCTGTTTGATTCATCTACTCGAGTCAGATCTACGCTCACATTATATGAATCTGATAGCATCCTTATTTCGAATCTGAATTAACAGAGTTAGCTTATCATAACCTAGTAGATACTGACTTGCAGTTTCATTAAAGCAAAAGATACTTCTGTTCAACAAGGGAGGGTTTTGAATAAAAATTGAGAAACCTGAACAAACTGTACTCCTAATAGCTTATTTCCTAAACCAAGTTGTAAGCCATTATGATATGAGAAAGTGTGGTATTATTTTTCCAATATTACATACATCAGAATGTGTAATCTTTTTTATAAACATTCAGCCAACCTGATGGAAAAACATATACACAATCCTATAAAATAATATAGTTTATTGGTAACTTACAGATGTAAGATACTGCTAAGTTACTCAGAATTACGAATAGACATTGTTAATGACGAATAAGTGTCTTTTTATATGATGACGAAACTAAAACTGTTTTCATAGTTTCCCATCTTCATTTAGAAGAGAAAGTGGATCAAAGAGGATAATTATGACATTATGTTGCTATTCCTATTAGGAATCGATACAGACTTACGGCACAGTGCAAACGCTCTAGGATAATATACAATAATAGATAAGAGTCAAAAAAGCACAAGTTAGTTTCAGATCATGTCAAGAAGGTGATTGTTTATCAGTCACTATTTTCAACTAGGGGACCGCTAAAATCTAACATGGAATGGAATTCGAAATCTTAGGGTTTTTAGGGGGGTACGGTAAGTTTAGTCTACTGAGTCAATTAGTTTAGGATATAAAATACCCTTATTCAAATTTTCGAATAATTCATTGTATCAAACCTAGTTTGTTGGATTTCATAGGTCACAGCAAACCACTAAAACTTTGTGGGATTCATCTTAAAATGATCACTATCTAGCACACAAATATCAAGACTGTATATGATGGTCATGTGAGGGATTTTGTACCTTTTTGAAGATCATTTTCATCACGTGAATTCTATTAAACTTAAATATTTAGATAATCTGATGGTTTTATCCTAGCTGGTGCTTCTAATTGGAAACTTTTTATTGTAATTCTGGGCAGCGTAATTAATGTCGACGTTGACATGCGAAATTGAATTCTCAGATGTAGAAAATAAGGTATCACCGGGAGATATTTGACTTAACTAAAACTTTATTTTAAGCAATGATATAACACCTATATTATCTAATAATATATAAAAATCACATCATTATGGACAAAACACTATTTGATAATTATTAGTATAGATTTCGATAATGCAATGAGAAATGGGAAATTTATCAAAGGGACTAATTGTTTTATATTAGTATAGAGTTGCGGAGATTGTTGAGCTTTGATTGAGATCGTGAATTAACCAATATTAGACCACCAATAAAAACCTGGAAACACTAGATGGTCGTTTCGTCCTAGCGTGGGACTCATCAGCAGTGTGCATTCACGATCCTGTAGGTGTGAGTCTCATACTGGAATAAAACAGCCACCTAGTACTTCCAGGTCTTCAATGGTGGTCTAACATTGATCCATATATGATCTCAATCAAAACTATTTGATAAGCTGAATATTATTGTTCCTAAAATGTTTTTTTAATCCTTTATCTATCACTATATTTTGCTTGATCATTAATACCTATCATTAAGAACATCAGAAATATAAAAAAAATTTGAATGCACGTTTCGAAAAACATACAACATCTATCTAATAGAAGCTATTCAATTAAAGATATTATAAGAATTTAGAATATTAATTTACAGTATATTCATAGGTAACCAAAACCATTTCATTTTACCACACAGACTTTAACACATGAAAACTAAACTAAATAATTACCTAATTGAATTTTGTAAAAAAAATTAATTAAAACTCTAATAATCATGTTAAATATAAAAGAAAATTTGATTTACATTTGTCAATCATAAAAAATTAGTATGTTTCATAGTTTGTTACTAACTTAATCATCATATATCATATAATGAATTATGTTAAATTGTGACAATCAATATGCAATTTTTTAAAAAACGAAACGGTGTGTTTATTTATTTCCCTCCACCCCCCTCAATTTTTTTTTCCTTTGCTAATTTGACTGATATTTCAATAATTAGCTAAAAAAGAAAAAAAAAAGAATTAATTAGAAAAGTTATGAATAACTGATTACTTTACATCAGCACGTATATACATCATTGAATAGGTCCAGGTATTTAATAATCATGATAATTCTAGGAGTTGAAAAAAGTTCTTCAAAATCTTTTGTCATTTCTATTGAAAACATTTTTCTTTTAATTGTTTTTATAGATGAGTTATGAACTAGGCATGAATTTATATTTTTGAATACTGGATTTATGTTAAGTATCTAAGTGATTAGGTGTATAGAATATAATATAATTTAAGCAGTTGTGTTTATAAGATTTAGACAACTGACGATATTTGTGAATCATCTGAAATGAAATTTCGTTTTCGTATTTTAAACTTCTTTGTTATTAAGTTAGTATATACATGTACTGGAACTAATTAATTTGTAACTATCTCATTAATGATACACTTTATTTCCTTTTCCTACAGGATACTTATGATTAATCAATAAGAAGTATTATGTTGAACTATTAGAAACTAATTAGTTAGCAGACTATATATGAATGTATTCATGAAAGCAGTGTTATCAAACGTTTTTCCATCGTAGCTGTTCATCGTATTCAGGATTTCGATATTAGGTCTAGTAATTTAATCATTTGGTCTGAGTATATTGTTTGAGGTTTTCATATGGAATGTCTTATTCGTAATAAACCAAATCGGTTTTTTCCAAGACTATAAACCATTTATTATTTTGACTTACACTTTCGGGATATTCGTATTTGTTTTCAAGTACTGCTTTATAACTAATGAAAATGTCTACATAAAAAAGCCATTGATGTATCAGACGTAGTAATTTACATATTACTATTCATATATTACCACTTAGCGTAGTGAGAAGCAGTGACCAATGTAGTTTAACCGGGTATGTTGTGAGATAGTAACTCACTGAAGATATTGGTGGATGTGTCGCTCAATATCGTGGATCGGTTGAAGTTAGACATCAACACCGTTGGATGCCGACACAGTGGTTCTAGAGATTAAGCGCTCGCGCGCAAGACTGATGGGTCCTGGGTTTGAGTGTGGCGAGGCGAGATCGTGGATGCGCACTTCTGAGGAGTCCCACAATAGGACGAAATGGCCGTTCACTGCTCCCAGGTTTTCCGTCGTGGTCTAGCTTCAATTGACTCATGATCTCAACTATTGAAATCAATCATTTCAAGTTATTCAGCACACGCTCAAGTGTTATGTTGAGAAGTACAGACTTTAAAAAATGACTTAACTTCATTTTCATTATCGTACTTCCTGCCAATGTCATTATTTATATGTGACTCATTTGACACTATGGAAATAAAATTATTAGATCGATTCAATATATGTGTTATAAAGGTACTCACGAAGATCTATTTACATATACGTGCACGTTCGAAGTCCATCTATGAATTCAGAAATTTTTAAGTTAATTGGTTTGTTCGAATTGCCACTTTCCTTACTGAACAGCTTTCTAATCTACCAGTCAAAAAAAACTGGCCCATCGATCAGAAAATATATTAAACATGCTGTGGTGTGTGCTACTGATGTTGACGGATATGAGTAGTATGTATCATCAATCGAAAGTGAAATACCTGAAGGCAGAAGGTAAAGGAGATCGAAGAAAAGAGAAAAAGAACAGAGAATGGTTGGTGTGGAAATGAATGGACAGTGAAGTTTGAGACAACTGATTGACATTTTGAAAATGAAGAATTCACCGTATGATTCGCAGACGTTCTGTAATTCTGTATTCAAATACATTTGACTGTAAGTACTTGTGTTCTCATTCACTACAGTACAAATAAATGTTACAGTGAAATAAATCTATTTATTCATTATTTTCATCTAATTGTAGATAATATTAATACCATTCTAAAAGGCATTTCTTTTATTTATCCAATTTCTGTTAAAAGTCATACCACCACTCATGAATAAGAATAGAGTCATTAATTATCTGCTCCAATTTACCTACACTAATGATTATGAATGATTTAAATAAAGATTTGACATAGAATACTGAGTTCATTCACTTCACATAAAACGTTCACATTCATTGGTTATGATTCTCACGACAACATACAAGTTAAAGTATAATGTATAGTAGATATGAGTAATATAAATGTTAATAAATCAAACAACAATGGTATGTTATTGTTAAGACAAATAGGTTTTAAATACTCTTTTCTTGAATATTAGAAACAAAACTCTCATTAGAACATGTTCCAACAAATCGGAAATTGAAAATGACTCAAGAATTTATGAAATTACAAACAAATAATGATAAATAGATTAAATTAGGCTTGTTCTGTGGAATTCGTTAAAATAAATAATTTGATTATTATCAGAAAGGGGGTTTTGTAGAGATTGTAATTATACAATGGTTGAGTTTATAAGTGGATTAAAGCTAGACCACCATAGGAAACTGAGAATCACTGGATGGCCGTTTCGTCATAATATGAGACTTATCAGCATTGCTTATCCACGATTGAATTTGTTTTTATATATGATTCTCACAAAATTATGTTTTCTACAATGTTCTTGTGAAGCAAATCAGTGATGCCCATGAACAGTAATTTTTTATCTGTGACACTAGGTTAACTGGTCATTCAGGTTTCACTTCCTTATAAATTACTAAAAAAATAATGAACAATCGTCTCAAATCTTTCTTATACTTTGTTCGAAAGAAATCTTGTAATTGGTTCTTAGATGAAATCCATTCATGATAAACCTTATGCAAATGATACTTCCTTGATACTCTATGACGACGTAAGGTTCATTGTGGAGAAATTCGTTGACTTTTCTTTCATAATCAGAATTGTTCATAACAGCAGTGGTGTTATCCTTGTCTGCTCTCATAATAACAATTTTCCTACATTTACATAGCTGTTTTAGAGCGTACATCACTTTAGATAGATTTAGAGCGTTAGGTTTTTGATTTAATAATTCAGTTGAGATTTTAATCCTCACTGCATTCGCTTGATCATCTGAAACATTGCTTTACGCGTACTCGATCGAAAGAATAACTTCAGAAGCCAACATTCATGGTTTGTTCATATTGAAATTGTGAAACTTTTTAAGTAATTATAGTTCATGTTGACCTAAACGTCTATCAGATAGATTTACCACTATTTTGTTTATATCCAGATTCTTGGAATTGTTTCTAATTTCATTACTATTAGGTTTAGATGAATTTAGAAATATTTATTCAAAGTTTCTTATCAGACTTTTTCTTAGTAGTTTGATCATAAAAGTTTCCTTTATGCTTGAAAAAGTTATTAAGTTATTTTTAACTCTGTTAGAATTAAAGATAAGAGTACTATCAGTGTTTGTTATATGTGATCGTAGAGATTCCAAGTTTAAAATAAACTTATGTATACGTCCCTTGAGAAAGACTATTGTAGCGGTATTTTGTAGAAAATGGTACACTTAGCTGTAGTAATTTAAAAATTATCACTTAATGTATTTGCGTAAATTAACTTTCTTTCTTAATGATGACACCTTATTATAAATACTTGTTTATTACATGAACCTCTATCAAATAAATTTTATTTGTACATATTTGTATCATCTATGTCCTGAAGTAAAATATGAAAGAGTTTACAACTGAAAAAAACTATGAGCTGTAGTGTATACTAGAGAATATTTCAAAAGCGTGGATGGAATAGCCTATGTAGTTTGTTACGGAATCTTAGGTATTTCGGTATTGCTCTTAAGCTGTTTTGGTTTTTGAGGAAGGAAAAAAATGTTTTTATTAATGATCATCTGGGTAAAAATCGATATAAAGTGTCTTTCTGCTGATGCATCAGAATAATAAGTAACAGCAATGGATTATGTATTTGTCAGTAGTATTAATTCAGAATTTTAATTTTTTGGTCAGAGAAACAACTGCGTTCGTCATAGGTATCCGATCCATATTCAAAATTCCTATCACTGAATGTTAATTCAAGTTTCTTTGCCTTTGGAAATTATTGCTAATAGTTCCTGATAAATATTGATTTATCCATTCCTCATGTTAGAATACTGAACTTAATATATCTTGACAGTCAGTTTTAGTATTCCACCTGTACTGAGTGAAAATATTTTGTGAGAATGGGTCAAGTAAAGACATATATATTGATGAGTTACTCTGATTATTGTACCATTTTACATGATTCATTACTGCCTGTTCAGATTTATTGTATAAGATAACAATGTACCATACTGTTGATCTAAATTTAAGACGTCTTTAGTCCTGAGTGTTGTCTTACTCCACTTGAAAAATTGTGGTATGTGCTACTAAAATAGACAGATATAAGAAGTAGGTATCACCAATCCAAAGTGGAATGCCTAGCGGCAGAAGGTTGGGAAGAACGAAAAGAAGAGAACGACGACAGAGAGTGATTGGCACAGAAATGAAGGAACAACAAAGTCTGAAAAAATTGATGAACATTTTTCAAATGAAGTCGTTACTGTATGGTTCTAAAGTTTCAATAAAAAATTCTAAAATTTTGTATCCTCACTTGTGTTCTTGTTCAATACAAAACTAGTTCTTTTACTTTTGAGTGCCATTGTTAAGAGATTATTTTCCATATTACAAACATAAAAGAGTAGACTTGAACAAAACGGATCGTGTTACTAGCCAGATAATCAGAGATTTTATTTTAGACATATATAAATATATATACCAGTTAGATATATATTTATAAAACTGTTGTTCAGAAGTTTACTTAGTATTGTTTGTTTGGATCTTCCCATTGATGTTTTTAGGACTGCAACTGGTTGTTCAAAAGGTTTTATTCAGTATGAATTGCCTCATATATATGCGAATTGAATTCAGCAGTTAACCGAATCAGTGTATATACCCATTTGTCTATATTCTTCTCAAGAAATTAAAAAAAACAACAACTAAGTAGTGGCAAAAAAGCGGAACGACAAAAGAAAAACTGAAATTCAACCTATGCACTGAAAAGATAAACATCATAAAAGTACATTCGTTTGTTAAACTTTCTCCTTTCTGTCTAGCGAAAAATTTTATAAGTCGAAAATTATTTATTTACTTATTAGACAAGCATAAATGTCATATTTAAATATTTATATTATTTTTGTTGGGTAGAAACAAGCCTGTCTAAAGAAATAGTTTATTTGTGTACAAATCGAATTGTAATCTACACATAGGGCTAATTTAAACAAAGGAATTATTATCCATCAAATGTTTATATATTAATTTACTATTTCTACCCTTTACATTAAGTCTATGGTAGTATCATAGCTGGTTTACCTATAAATTAAGATTTATGACAAGATGATTGTTTGATTTCCTTTAAGACGATACATGTCTTACACATCATTCTGCCAATTTTGTTGCTGAGAATATATAGTAATTTATTAAAAAGCATTTATTATATACCTAATTTATACGATGAATCAAAGTCATACCTTCCAAACGTGATAAGTAAATGCTTACAGATTGTTTGATGACGTATAAATTGTGAATCTGTGAAGTAATAGTAATTATATCAATTTATATATAAACCTATATCGATCTATATTATACATTATATGTGAAACGTTTGATTGTACTCATTCTGAGAACAAATCATTCTAATGAATAATAAGGGTACATCTTTGGAAAAAACAATTAAAACTGTAAATGTTTCATGCAAATGATATTATCAAGAGAACAGTAAACTCATTCAGTAGACTGAGAGTTCGATAATTTCAAATAACGTTTGTTATAATAACAAGTGATTACTGATTTCTTATTATCTCTTAGTTACATAACATATCTGTGAGCACTTATTAATTATAGTAAAATAAAAAATGAAATTAATGACTGATCTGAAAATGTTGAAAACCGTTGTGTAAAACTGATACGCAATGTTTCCGTTCATTGATTTTATAAGAGGATATAAGTTATTTCATAGATGTTTCTTAGATATACAACATCAAATTTTATTATAGATGGTATTTAACTTGACAATTGAAGTACTGTAAACATTAGTCGGTATAGATATAAAAGAACAAACTTGTTATGAAGTTGTTCTCAGACAACTCTAAGATAAAGAATCATATGATATAGCGTCAAGAACGTCTATAAATACTTCTTTACGATTTCCCCTCCCCTCGTGCCAATGTTTTTTTTCAAAAGTAAGACAAACTTGCTGATTTATACAAGTCTTATATAGTCCTTTTTGAATTGTTAACTTTGAATAAAAGATATCAAGATAATAAATACATTAGATTGACTTGATGATCTACATACAGAATCTATAAATGAGACAACAGAAATAAATATGCATCAAAATAAGTACATACTACTTAAATACAATAAGGCTGTGTAACATGCATTTACACTGAGTATCGTCTAAATACTTTAATTAATTATTTTATCAATCATAGTAAAGTAGTTCTTTGACGTAATAAATTGCTTTAATGATCCATAATTACTGATTTTAAGCAAAATCCACATCCATGTGCTAATAAGTAAATGAACATCTTTTTTTAAAAGATTTATTGACCTATTCAATCTCCTGAGTTAATTTTTTTCAAGTATCTAATAAATGAAAATAACAAGCACATTGAAATGCCCCATTCAATCAAACAAAATGGAGACATCTCAGTTTTCAATTTTATGAAGTATTTCCTATAACTAACAATTAAAAACATAATTACAAATTATAGAAAAATTAACTTGAGCCAAAAAAGAAAACGGATTTTCAGTCTCAAACATTAAGAACATAATCTTCTAGTAATCCAAATGTACAATTATGTTCCGAAACAGAACACACCTACATTCTGAATGATTTAAAAATATTTTAGGTGATACTAAATTAACATACATGATATAAAATTATGAATACCAAGTTACGAGTTATATCTCGGACACTGACCGAAGTTCAGTCTATCTACGTTATTGAGAAAAAGAAGAATCGAATCATTCACTTAGCTTTTTTGAATCTAACCATAAATAGAGAAATTCAGACATTCATACTATCCAATAAAAAATTCAAAGTTGGTTCATATTATCTCACTAATTTGTCTCGTCAATATAATCTAGGTACTATCTTCCGTTTTCTTCAATGGTTAACTGTCTCATATCCGACCTAATCGAACTTCTCTATTCAGCGCTTCTCACTACAAAAATATTTTTATGGATAACACAATAACTTTTTAGTAATTATCCATGATGATCAAAGCATACAATTATTCATTAGCCATAACAATAATCATTCTATTCTATCTATAAATATTTGCTCTGGTTAGTCTTGACATACTTATTGTATATATTTGCAAGTACCGATTAGTTAAACAGAATTTCCATTTTCATTCGAATATATATATATATGTACATTGAACCGTAAACGTTTCGACGAATTCTTTTTAATTTTATCTAAACAACGTCACAAAAGAAGTGCATCACCAAATATAAACACTATTTTTTTCTGTTCTATCTTAAAAATTATTCACCCAGATACTAAATGAGATTATTTATTTATTTATCCAATGTCTAATTAATCATTTGATTGATATTATAGTCTTGTCCTTGTTCTTCTCCTTCTTCTTACTCTATCAAACAGAATTCCGACATTAGACTTCGGTGACTGATTTCCTTGTTTATTTTAGATTGGAAAAAAAAAATCTTTCTCGGTGATTTTAAGTGTATTCATCGTCTTTGTAATTGTAAAATTCTATAACATGTCAATATTTACAATCTTTTGAGGTTTAAAAAAAGAGAAAAGGAAAACGGAAAAATGACTGATTGACAAAATTAACCATTTGCTTTATACGTTACTATGAGAAATTCTTTGCGGTGATGATAGTAACAATAACTAGAATGATGATTATCATAATTAAATAGTGACAAATACAATATTATGTCATAGTTAATTTTTAAGATGACGATACATAACATTAACATCATTTTCATTAAATATTAATAGAAAGATAAGTCAATTATGATTACTTTAGTGGTATTTTGTAATTAATTACATATGAAACTCAATAAGCTTTACCATGGTATACAAGTGCTTTGTAACAATTTGGTTAATTTAATGATTTTCATAGAAAAACCCTTTTGAGTCCTTCTGTGGCTAGACCACCATGGAAAACCTGGAAGCACTGGACAGCCGTTTCGTCCTATTATGGGACTCCTCAGCAGTGGCGAATTTGAGCTCAAAATCGTGGATTGGTTGAAGTTAGACATTAACACCGTTGGATGCCAGCTCAGTGGTCTATCGGTTAAGGGCTCTGGCTCCAGACTGGTAGGTCCTGGGTTCGAATCTCGCGAGTGCGGGATCGTGGATGCGCACTGCTGAGATGTCCCATAATAAGACGAAACGGCCATCCAGTGCTTCCAGGTTTTCCGTGGTGGTCTTCCTTCAATTGACTCATGATTTCAACTGTAAAACATATTCCTCAATCATAAGTATATTTCAAGAAGCTTAAGAATAGATAAAAAATAACATTAAAATCTTTAGAAACAGGACACTAAATTAACTTTGAATGAACACAAACAATTTATACATGTTTTAAGGGTCACAATGAATGACTAATGAACGAAGCTTGGATAAATGGACAAATCAGAACAATCTAAATAGATGATACAGAATATGGTAAGCTAATCCATAGTAACTGATACTCGACAAGTAAAAAAAACATAATTCTTAACATTCATCTCCGTCTATACCACCCATGATATGATGTTAAATTGTTTTTTAATTACTATGTTTAGATTTATTGCCGATTGTTTCAAATTGAACAGCACAATTAACTGTGCAACTATTATCAATCTACACATACTTATACTTATTAAATTGACTCGTATGTACTTTTATTCCTATAATAAACAAAGTAATTAATATGCCCCTGACGGTAGTCAAAGGCTTCATTTAATCACTGAATTGTATTAGCAATACGATATACAGATATACACTCATAGAAGTCATATTGTGAATGTATTTCATATTAAAATGACTCATATTATTACTATATATTAAACAAACATTTAAACATGGCTGCACTAGCTTTAAGTAATTTTTTTTCATTATAAACTTTATGTTTGTTAATTTTGATTATGATCAGTTCCTGAAAGAGTTTCAAAAGTGTGTAATGTGAGATAAGTAGGAATTATTTAAATGTCAATCCCTCAGATTAGTTCACATGTGATTTCCATACATAATACATTTTATATACTCAGCACCCGATTTCTGTCAAACTATATTTGAATTATGGTTACTTTGCATTTAAGTGGATGATTATATCATAGTTATATCAATTATGTTCTTCAATGGTTATTGCAAAACAAATGAAATCTAAGGAACATTCAATCAATGATAGATTTTGTATATTCACAAACTTAATCCAAATATATATCTGAAAACAACGAACTTCAAGTTGAATAATAGGGCCTAAACTTTATCACTAATTCTGTTTTGTTACCAAAAATGCGTTAACAAGATGAATTCACTTAGTGTTGTTTGTTTGAATCTTATCATTGACGTTTAGGACTGCAATTGATCAGTCTCTTATCGGCATATGGGCATACTGTGTGTACTGCCTCGATATAGTTTTAATTCACAAGCACTGTAAGCAAAGATGGATAGTGGCTAGCAGTGGAATTCAGGATGCGCGTTTCGTCCTATTTGGGACTCATCAGCTGGGTGCGCTTGCAAAAGGTACTGGGTTCGAATCCCAAAGTGAACATCAACTCTGAGATGCAGGTACATCCAGCTGACGAGTCTCAAATAGGACGAAACGCGCTTCCTGGATTCCACTGCTAGCCACTATCCATCTTCATTAGCAAGATAGTTGTTTCGTTCAAGGCATTCGATTGCCATCAAATTTTGATCACCTCATGTTTATTTGACAAAGAAGAAGATTTTCCATCTACTTTAATGTTTAAAAAACGATTAAAACTTTATTCATAATATACAACTACAACTTTTCTCATTAATATTTTCTTGTATTTGATTGTCTGATAGTTAACTAGTTTATCTCTAATAATCAATACATTGTGAATGGATAGTTGACATTTTATAAGGAACTTCATAATTATGTTTTACTAATCTAAATTAGACAATTTTTTCACAACCTTTCCATCTTTTACCTTAAAATAAAAAAGTATTAAGTTCATACACACTTATCTAAGGAATAAAACGTGTAGGAAGTAAAATTAACTTATGACAGTCAATAAATGGCTATTAATATCTGTTATAATCTATAATTGAATGACATTTATTTATAAGGCATCGAATAGGTAAACAAAAATTTATTTTAGTATATTTTTATTTACTATAATTTCTGTGTTTGTTTGTTTGTTTATCATAAATCGTCGTGAACCAAATCATTTTCATAATAATTAACAGTTTCGAAAGGTAATCTTTTTTTTTATTATTTGACTCCATGGATTCTTCAAAAAGAAAAAAAAACATTTTTTCCTAAGAATTATACAAAGTAAAATTATTGATTAAACTTTTGTTATTTATCGCCATTTATTATCTTTAAACTTTTAGTTCATTTATAGATTTTTTCTTTCAGGTGTTACTTTGATAATTGTCTCACCGGATCGTATTGTTAAAAAAATAAGAAAAAAGTTTTTTTCTTCTTTTTTTTCTTTTCTTCTTCGAAATGAAAAATCTTTTTCTACAATTCATCAATGTTATTTGTTATTCTGACTACTTCTTCATATTGTTCTAGTTAGATAAGTAAACAAATAAATAAACAAACTCATAACAGTTTAAAACAATAAACAAGAATTAACCTTTTTTTAAACAGTAATCAAGTTTGTGTAAGAGATTAGAATTTAGTCACGTTATAAATTTTCGATGGAAAAAAGTTTGTTTTAAAGTATAGAGATAGATGGCTTCTTTTTTTAAATGTATTTTTTTATAAATGAGGCAAAATAAACGAATATATCTAGATATGGTATACTATTAATTATAAAGATATAAGGGTTTAGTCTATTGTGTTCAAATGAATCAGGATAAGAATTTAGCATTCTAAATGTTCAGTCATGATACATTTAAAGACTTTATATAGAAAGATACTTGTGCAATCGCTTCTTTCAGTTATTATACGATAATAACTTATATGATGCTTACTTCTTATTAATCAATTGTTAAGATAGCAGAAGATTCACTAAAACCGTTTTTAACTTTTACATAATGTATATTCATAACATGACTGGATTCCCACTAAAATCTACATCGGTAATTCTACACACGGTGTACTACTATGAGATTTAAGGGCTTTTTTATTAATTAAACTAATTTCACATTATGATACTCTGATGATGGATTACGAAGAATGTATACGAAAATTTTGTTCATTTAATTTTCTACTGTTCATCATGACTAATTATAAATTACACGTATAAAACTATAAAAATTCACTTTGAATTATGATAACATATAAAAGTGGTACGAAGCAAAGCACCATTCAACTACTCTTTTACAGAAGGTAACTATTTATTAACATTTTCTAAAGTATATTAGTCTATATTAAAAGATATTACATTTGCTGTAGCAAATCTAGAATAGTTATGGTGAATCCAGTTAAAATAATACTACTACTGTTAGGTCCTGGGTCCGAATCTCGCGAAGGCGGGATCGTGGAATGGCACTACGGAGGAGTCCCACAATAGGACAAAACGGCCATCCAGTGCTTCCAGTTTTTCTATGGTGGTCTAACTTCAATTAACTCATGATCTCAACTATATGAAATTTTAAAAGAAAATTATTTAAAAATTAATAAAAATTTACAAGAAAACATCAGGTTTTACAATTTCGGTAAAGCATCACGTAAATTCCATAATTTATTCACAATGTCAACAATGGTAATTCAATTTTTAGTTTAAATATGAAACTTATACAAAAATCTATTTCGGAAATATATTTTCTCAAAGACATTTTTAATACAGACTCATAGACTTTTGTTTGTCTTTGTTAACTTTCATTATTTGTGTTATCGGATAGACGTTTGTCGAATATCAGTTCACTTTCACTGCTTTATATCTAGAAAGTATGAAATTTAATGTTAAAACATGAGGGTAGGTTGGAAGTCTTTTGATTATAACTGTATTTGATGAATGAATGACTGCTATCTTCAAATGAGGTCATAAATCTTTTGCATTCAATGTTGTACAACCTAGACTTTAATCACTTGCATTTGAAGCATAGTAAGTTTTACTGTGTTTCAATGTTTATCTTTTAAAACAGAGTAGACATTTATTTGATAATTTCAAACAACGATAATTTACATCGAAACACGTTGAAATTAACAAGTTACAATCTTACATGTTAATTTAGCTGTTGAAGTACTTATACTGTTTCAAATGTCTAAGGACGAAATTTTAAGGTTCATCTACTTTTATCAACGAAACAGATTTCAACGTATCTGTGCATTCCAAAAAATATAGTTTACAACATTGAATTTAAATCTTTAAACCGTCAAGAGAACATGCAAATTAAAAGAAATCATTTCCCTTAGTTAATTAGTAAGCTGAAAACTGTTGTTCGTCTGATGTTTTCATTACTTCATTGTAAATATTTTCGAAATAGTTAACTGTTATATTACAACTTCTTTTAATAATTCATTCAGATAAGTTTACGCATTTTCCGAATATCAAAGTCCTCCTTCAACTATTCTTTGAACATATTTAGTTCAGCAAAATACATTAGCAATACATTTTTTGATTTTATTAAAATTCCTTAAACAATGTCCAAGTTTACTTTTGTTCTACATTAATAAAACTGCATATTTTATGAAAAATAATACATTAGGCTAAAATTACAGGTTTATTAATATCCACTGGTGGTGGTAGTGGTGATGGCGATGATAGTGATGGTGGAGATGATAACAGTGGTCATGATGATCACTCAGGTTTATTATATCCATCTATAACGTTTACTTTTGTTCTACATTAATAAAACTGCATTAGCAGACCTGTACATAAAATTTCCTTTTTGAATTAAAATCAGGTCTTACCTGTTTATGTTAGTTTTAGAAAAATAAGGATACTTAAAAAACAAAATAAATAAAATGTTTATCACTATTCATAAACATAATATTGATTGAATTTTATAAATGTATATGACGGTGCAGTTGTCTTGCCAAAACATTGGCGTACTTCAGTGAAGACATTTAGAATATATGGTCCAAATGGACACCTTTATAAACAATAGAGACCTTAACGTTTAAAACTGAGCACTGCCAGTTATTTCAAACTTTCGTAAATAAATAAGACCTCATGTGACTATCCTTAAAAAAGTGACAAGAAACGGTGAACATAATAACAAGTTATAAATGGATCAAAAGTAAAATTTAGGGAACAGTATTGAATTCTTTTTTTACTGAACTACGTTATTTGTAATTTTATGAAAATGAATGTCAGTGCATGAATGTATGATCAATTAGCTTTCTTTGAATTTTTGAGTCTTTGTAATAACAATAAATCAATTCATCAATCATTTATTGCAATGTCCTAGTTAATTACCACCAGAATAAAGTAATGAATACAGATTACATTCCGAGAACCTTTTGTTTCAATTAAGTGTACAATAATATTTAAACAAGCAGGGATTATTACTTTATTAAAAATGCATATGAAGTCAAATAAAATTAGTTGAAGATTAGTTGATTGACTGATCTAACAATTAAATCAATATACAATATGGTCAATTTGATTATATTCTTAACTATAAAGTCAAATAGTTTTAAAGAAGGACCTATGAAAATTGGTCGTGAGGTTGGACGCCTTTCTAATTCCCATGGTGAAAGTATTCTTTCTTTATTCAAATTTATATTATTAAATATACTTAGGTATGTGCTACTGATGTCGATAGATATAAGTAGTATGTATCATGAACCGAAAGTGAAATACCTGGAGGCAGAAGGTTAAGAAGATCTAATGGTAGTGAACGAGAACAGAGAAAGGTTGGTGTGGAAATGGGACGATTGATTGACATTTTGAAAACGAGGTATTCACCGCATGGTTCTCAAATTTTACTAAGGCGTTCTGTAATTGTGTGCTCAAATACATTCGATTGTCCCCTTTTTTGTTCTCGTTCACTGCAACATAACCAAATAATGATAGAGTTTATATATGCTCATGACAAATTACTGGAAAAACTTTACAGAGTTCGATTTCTAGAACCATTAAAACTGTCTAGTTCCTGAAAATAATATATTAATAAATGGGGTCTGAGAATAAATAAAATTAAAATTTAACTTTGATTATTCCAAGGTAAATCTTCAGGATAAAAAAAAATCGGATTTTTAAAAGAATCTTATCAGTATTTAGAAAATTTCAATTTACCACTTCGTTTAATTCATTTGGCAACTAGATTTAAGTGACTAGACAAAAATAACAGTATATTATGTCAACCATATTGATGATAATGATGATGGATCTTATTCACATATGCAAAAAGTGGAAACTCAACAAAACTAAAATTTCCCCTTTCCCCATTCTGATATCATTTAAATGTAATTACATATAAATAATTTATTAAAAATGATTAGTTGCATGTACTGCCTACATGATTATTAAAATAATAACTGATTAGTTTACTTCTAATTTTATAATTTATTTAGAAAACAGGTGTATTGAATCATCCACAATAAATCATGTCAATCAAAGCAATAATATTCATTTGCATACGTACAATCTTTTATTATTACTATTGAAATTATGCAATCTGTTACTTTTATTAGTTGAGATCATGAGTCAATTGAAGCTAGACCACCATGGAAAACATGGAAGCACTGAACGCTCTTTTCATCTTATTGTGGGAATCCTCAGCAGTGCGTATCCACGATCCCACCTCGTGAGATTCAAACCCAGAACTTATCAGTCTCGTGCTCGAGTGCCTAACCTCTAGATCACTAAGCCGGCCGGTATCCAACGGTGTTAATGTCCAACTTTAACCGATTCACGAAATTGAGTGACACATCTGTTATTATAAAAGATTATATATATATACGATTGTATCGCTTGATAATAAATTAAATGAGGAAAAAACCTCAGATAAAGATATATTTGAATTAGTTTTAGTTTAGTTGTGTAAGTTCTTCCTATCAGTCTATTAGTTTATTATTAAAGTATGAATCTATGATAATTTAGATTAAACATATGATGAGGATATTAAATTTTATCCTAGATTATAGTACAATACAACTCAACGTATAATTAAATAACTGCCTCGTTAAAAACTTTATCCCCTGTACATATTCTCAATAATCTTTGGGTATTGGTTAAAATTTATCATCATCTAATAGTTTAATTTTAATGTGTACATGATCCACTGATTGTTTTTTTTTTATAATTTTTTGTAAAGAATGATTTGTTACATAGAACTCATTGATATGGATCCTAACATTTCATTTTGCTAACCTTTTCAAACATACATTTCCTTACTTTTATTCATATCGCTTTTTTTTATTTTTCGAGTATGACATAATCGTTTTTCACTACATCTGCTTACAAAAAAAAAAACAAAAAAAGGAACAAAATGATGCAGTTATAAGTTTTGTTTCATTTTATTACATCATCTATGTGTAAATTATTTGTAACATTATATAGAATTCGTTTCTTTTTTTTTATTATCACCCCTCACATTTGTACCAAATCAATAGTGATTATTTACTGTATCTATAGTTTAGTGAAAAAATTTTATTCTGTTACCTGTCAACATAAATTTTTTTAAAAAAATTTAAATCATACTTTGTTCTATGAAAAATTGAATAATTCATAACTGTATTTTAAAAAAAATATTTGGAATATCAAACAAAGTCTCATAGATACAAAGATATGTCTATGTATACATATATACGTAGACATTATGGATATAATATTCAAACACTATGAAACAATATATATTCTAATCCATTGTATAATAATTATTTGTTTAATTCATTTGAAATAGATTGCTTAAATCATCCCATTGAACAAATTATTTTGTTTAGTTAAACTATTTCAATTATTGTTTATAAGGTTGTCATGGATACTTTGTTTGAATAAAATAAAACAATAACATATATTATTGGTATGTATGATTATTTTATATAATAAATAAATTTCTTTAGTCTGTCTATATTTTTACACTTTTGTTTTACTAATATGAAAGAAAATAAAAAAAAAGAAAAACCGAATATGATAAATTGAAAATATTAATTCATTTTCATGGTCTGATTATTCTGGAAATTTCTGTCTTGGTTTATTTCATTTAAAGAGAAAAATTGATGATGGTAAATGAGTTTTCCCATGTATATATTAAATACTGTCAGTATCAGTTGTGTGATCAAACAAATATTGACTTTAATAGTAAAGTACATGGGTTTTTATATTTTGTAATTATCTTTTTTTTCAGATTGAAGCTAATGAGAATCGATTAGGTTATAGATGGATACAAGATTTGGAGATAATGAACTCTGGAGAACGATTATAGCGATAGCAAAATCAACTGGGAGATAGTCTCTCTCATCATAAAACTTTAATCTAAATAATAGTTGTCAATGGTTTCAAATGGAAATCAGCTAGTTTATCTATGAATAACAACAATAGAAGTGAAAAGGAATTTACAAAAAAACTAAATTAGAAATACTCCAACAACAACAAAAAATTATTATCAATTATTAAGCTTATTAATTATTTTAAGGTCCCTGTTGTATATTTCGATGTGGATGGTTTAAGTGTTAAGCTTTCATTGCTACATTGAAAAACATTAGAAGAGGTTAGTTCAAAGAGGAGTAAGTATTTTAAATCTAGTTTATGTTTAAAATTAGTTTGATTTGATGATTTTTTTAAATGAATAATTCTCCAAGTTCATTAAATTTCTATTGAACTCTGATCATTTTATTGGGTGATATAATTTCTATTGATAGATAAATTAGATCTATTTTAACACATGTGTTGATTACTGACTAACTTGGTTATCATGATTAGAAGAATACATTGAGATTTATCGAATTCATTCTGACCTAAATTTAATTAGAAACCTATTTTTCACAGTTGAAATCATGAGTCAATTGAAGAGTCAATTGATTTTAACTGTGAAAAATACTAAATTCTTCACAAAACCCCCTCTGATCTAAAAACCTATTGTTAATTTTACAAACAAATAAAAACTAATCAGTTGCTTTAGTTAGCAATTACACATAGTGGTAGGTAGGACGTGAACAGTATGCAAACTATTTCTTAGTGTTTAGATTTGTCATGAAAGTAATATAATAGTTAATTTAGACTGGTTGATGATTTACGCTCCATTTGTTGATTACACTACATTGAAACTAGTGAATATGCTGATAAAATAATCTCTCCAGTTCACAGAAACGTAATACTTTTTCCCGTATTTAAGGTGATTGATAACCAATGTATTTTAATAGAAACAAGGATTTCGCTAAAAGGTAAGTGTCACAACGTCATACTGTATCTAGAATAAGATACATTCTTGCATTAACGTTTCGCAACATAAGGAAAGTTTACTTAATTAAAGGGACACTTTCTGAAATCTATTTTTGAATATAAGATATCGGATTTCAATCAGAAGTTTGAAGGTTTCTCTATAAGGTTTCTGTAAGTGGCTTCGTGTGAGATCGAGTGCACGCTGCTAAGGAAACGCAAACTATGACAAGACGGTCGAATACCTGGTTTTTTAACATTTTAAAGCTAATGTCAGTTTGTAATCCAAATAAACTTCAGATTATTTGTTTTAGGGACTAATGATTGTGTTATTTTCTGTCTTCGAAATAAATTTCAACATATGTGATCAAATACAACCATCCATAAAATTCGACTCCAAGCTGTACATATATTACTTAAGTCTTTTCAAATCAACTTAGTTTGTGCAGCGATATGCCAATATGTACGCATCTGATATGTGTATTAGCTTGCTTGTTTACAAACAAAATTGTAGGTGCAGCTTTCACATTACACAAGTCAAGAAAGACACATACTAAAAAGATGTAATTGTCATAAATTATTTAGTTACACGTTTAGACAAACATATAGCAACTGTTTGCCGCTCATTCAAATACTATTTAACAGTCTACTATATTGAAGACATTTTGTTAATCTAGAAAAATACATGTATCAAATAACAACGATAAATTTATCAGAACACACTGATATAAAATATGTGCCGTGGTGTGAATTTTAAGTATTTTTTATATCATTACACTTCAAACTATTGGATATACATGCAGATATATCACCACTAAGCATATTGCCATGATATTTTATGTCTATCATTTCTGTGTCTTTTGGTCTTTCTCTTTTCCTTTGACCTTCAGGATTCCAGGCAAGCCTTCATATGGAATCCTGAAGGCCAAAGGAAAAGAGCAAGATCAAAGGACACATTACGCCGAGAAATGGAGATAGACATGATCAGAATGAACAAAAGTTGGATAGAACTAGAAAGGAAGGCCCAGGACAGAGTGAGTTGAAGAATGCTGGTCGGCGGTCTATGCTCCATTGGGAGTAACAGGCGTAAGTAAATAAGTTATTTCTGTAACTCAATATTGTGTACAATTAAGAAGGATAGATCAGTCAAACAGCTATTGAATTACAGAAGTTTAATTGAGTAAATCAACAAGTTTTAACCCATAAATAATTATCATAATGACGACAGAAATAAATGAGTCCAACTCATTTGTAATTATTGAAAGCGTTTGAGATTATTTTGTCGTACACTATGGAGATTCCTTACGAATGAAGTTTAAACCTTACTGTGAAATTTTATTGATAATCTAATCAGTTGATCTCGAATTCGATTTATTCAATTTTTTTTACCTATTTTCTGTTTAACTGTTGTTCTGTCTAACGTTCAATTCAAATATCAACAAAACACCATAATTAACTGATAGGTGGTGAAACGAAATTCATTTATATTTAACATCAGGGATTATTAGTACACTATGTAGAACATTTATCTAGTTATGATGATTATTTTTATATCCGAAGAAGATTATATCATGGATAACTTTCGAGAACCACCTATAGTGTTTTTTTAGCGAGTTAGTTTTCTACGGGATGGGGTCGCTAACCCCATGCTCAACCCTCCTCCGTTACCCGGACTTGCGACAGGCAGTAACTCTAGAAGAGCTGCATGTAGAGTAAACCACTTATAGACTGGTATTATATATATATATATATATATATATATATATATATAAATTCTTACTGTATAACTGTCAAGTGTTGTATCCCGAAGAGAATTACGAATGGTAACTTTTGAGGACTATTTATTGGTCAATATAATATGTATATTTCCTATTGTAATTAACCTAATCATATTCGTTTCCTCTTATCACTAACTTTATTTTGACCTTTGAACTATTATTATACGATCCTTGAGTTATCATCAGTTTATTGATTACTATTCACAGCCACATTCGGCTAAATATTGTACAAATGTTATTATCTATTTTATGGATCGATATGGTCTGTTTGTTTGGTATATAAACTCAGTATGTTTGAAATACAATGATTCATACCACTGAGGCTGTTATCGGTGTTTTGGACTTAACTGGTTGGGCTAGGCAGATAGCAGGACCGGTTAGCACTCTAGTCTGCTCGTACGGTTTCGTGTGTCACTGTTCCAATCGATAATTCGCTGCTCCCTGTTTGGCGGTCTTATCGCGTCACACATCAACTAATCATCCACTCGGCCACAAGACATAACTAGATGATACATATATTTATGTTCCTTTTATCATAAGCTTTGATTTGACCTATCGGCTACTACTATATGATCTGCTATTCTTAAGTTATTCCCAATTTATTAGTAACAGCCTCTCACGACCACATCCACCTTTTAGCTTTATCTTGTATAATTGTTACTTTCTATTTTATGATATGATGCTGTCTGGTTTGTTTGTATGTAAAGCAAGTATGTCTGAAGTATATGATTCATACAGTGGAAGCTGAGACTGTGTTCTAGACTCAAACAGATAGGGCTAAGCGAGAAGAGCCAATAAGGACTCTGAGTTGATTCTTTGCTGCTAGTACTGGTTCATGCATCATTGGTTTGGCACAGTGCCAGGATCAAATAAGTCGTGTTCTAATTGACAACTTAGTCACGTGGCAACTATCAAGGCAAAAGTCATAACAATTACGGTGTTACAACTGTCTCCAATCAAAACAATTGTAAGAAATTAACAAATATAAAAATAAATAACAGCATGAGCGTTGTCAATACACCAATAGATTACTCACAAAAATCCGACGACATAACGCTTATCTGCTGTTTGTAATCTCATTTTGACGGAAAATTTTGAGAATTAACTTGTTAACTAACAAGACGCATTTTTCGTGATTCAGTTGGTTTATATAATTAATAGGATCCTTTAGACGTTAAAGCCTAGTAGTAGGGTCTATAACATTGTTAATAAGGAATGAAAATTAGAATCTCTAGAGTCTCAACAAATCTAAATAACTGAAATTCCTACTTATCTTTGACATTTATTATTAATCGTATGGTTCCTTAAATCGAAGCACCAAAGCTTTGAATAAGCAAAGAAATAAGACATTGTCCAAATTATCGAATAAAGCCACTTGGTAAAACATTAAATTAAAATAATACTGACTAATTTCCATGACATCTCAACTACAGTAACACATAGTAAATAATTAAGACAGCGTAATCTGTGTCTATCAGAATGAATCAAATTGGGCTTCAAGTAAAACAAAGAAATAAATTTGAGAACAAAGACGTCATATTTCGTTAGGCGCCAAAAACTAATGTGACTGATGATTATCGTGGTCTCTATTGGTAATAACAATAATAGGAATAATAACATTCATGTATATAGTTAATTCAAATAATAAAAACTAAAATGTATTCTTTTTTAGGGTAGATGGATATCCCAACATCTTATAATTGTTCCCATTGTTAAAAACCATATTTAACACAAAGAAGATTTTGAAAGGTTTTATGTATTCTTAACATTCTTACTGATTGACTTAATAGTCGTGAATGTCAAAAAAATTACTAATACGAGATTGCAAATAATAATACAATACAATGCCCTTCTGTTAAAATATATTGATGCAGATAAACACATTTGAAACTGGTAGATACAATAATGAGTCTTTAGAAATTTGGCAAACATACACCCATTTACTTGCAACAATAAATATATGAAAAAAACATTTAACAATATATGATGGATCATTACAAAGTAGTTCTTGATTGTTTGTAAAGATTAGTCATTAGTGCACATTTATAAACAAAATAGGATCTACCTCATACATAAACATTAAAATAAACGTATACGAAGAGTAGATCTACGACTTTTCGTTTTTGTGATTCTTAAAAGCTGATGTTAAGCACCCGAATAAAATTATATTCAGTATAAGGTAGATGCACATCCAATTGTAGCTCGTCTAGAATTACTGTCGATCCCAAGCACAGATAAAGTGAGAAGGTTAGGCATGATGTCAGCAACCTTATCACGTAAAAAACAACATTGATAAAAATACACTAACCAGAATAAACAATTGAAACCGTCTAAACTCTGTTATCTGATTTGAAGGATTTTTGTTTAGGAGAATTATGATTCCCCATAGTAAAAGTCGAGATTCTCAAGAAGTCACTAGGCCGATGTCCCTAGTGATAATCAAAACAACAATTAATATAGATGTACGGAATATTCAGACAATATAGGAGACCGGGATGACCAGTCAAACAGCTACTACAATGAGGAGAAAAGACTTGACGAAGCTCGTAATCAGTGAAACCCCTTGGATGAAAGCTTGGACTGCTTGGATGCAGCTAGACTATTTGAAATTCGTAGACGACCTATTCCATCTATCCCATACACACGGGAAAATGCAGGTTAAGACAACCAGTGTAACAGCAGCCTCTGCAACAGTAAGCCTCAGCATACACAAGGAAAAAAGCAAAATCCCGAAATACAACACAGAGAACACTAATCCAATCACACTTGGTGGAGAAACTCTGGAAGATGTGGAAACATTCATGTACCTGAGTTGTATCATCGATGAACAAGGAGGATCAATGCAGACGTAAAGGCAAGGATTGGCAAAGCAAGGGCAGGATTCTTACAGTTGAAGAACATATAGAACTCAAAACAACTGTCAACTAACTTCAAAGTGAGAATCTTCAATACGAACATCAAGACAGTTCTACTGTATGGAGCCGAAACTTGGAGAACTACTATAACCATAAAAAAGAATGTACAAGTATTTCTGAACAATCGTCTACCCAAGATACTCAATGTCCGTTGACTGGATACCATCAACAACAGCCTTCTGTGGGAGAGAGCAAACCAGCTTCCAGCTCAAGAGGAAACTAGGAAAAGACGCTGGAAGTAGACAGAACATACATCGCCGAAATAACCAAATTACATCATGAAGCAATCGCTTACTTCGAATCCTGAAGAGAAACGGAAAAGACAAAGACCAAGGAACATATTGCAGTGGGGATTGGAAGCAGACATCAGAAGAATGAATAGCGACTGGAAAGGACTGCCTGAGACAGAGTTTCGTGTAAAATGCTAGTGGACGGTCTATGTTTGATTAACACGACATTGGTAAGTAATAATTTTCAAGAGACTCTTAATACTGAAAAAAATATTCTATTCACTTACAAACATCAGGAAAACAACTGAACAATCAAAAACATAAGACTGTAGTGGAGCAACAACGAGACAAATTATCTCAACGTTTATTGCACCTTAGAAAATTCGCTGTGCCATACTATTCATAACATATTTACAAGATAGACGCGTATTTTTTTCTTTCCTAATTTCTTTTTACACACTAATCTTTTGTTTACTTTTCAAAAACAAAACAATTTATTCAATAAATTAAACATTTTTACTAATAACACAATGACATTTAACTTTCTTCTTAGTATTTAGTATAATTAATTTGTAGATTACGTGCTTCAAATAGAATTCTATACTACTTTTTATCTATGGGTTGTTTAGTTATATACTACTTTTTATCTATAGGTTGTTTAGTTATATACTACTTTTTATCTATGGGTTATTTAGTTATATACTACTTTTTATCTATGGGTTCTATAGTTAGTTAGATAGTACTAATTCACTTTTACGTATATCGCCTTTTTCCCTTAGAACCTTTTATGATGTAGTCTATAATTATATTGATAAAGCTTTTACTTTTTATGTCAAACAAATGAAAGATACATTATGATATGATTTTCTTTAGGAACCCCCTAATTAGAGTTATATTTTTATTTTGAAAACTATACTTTTATATTGGGCTACGTTTTTTGACTTTATTTTAATTTATGGAAATTAATGGTACAGGTATTCACCAGATATATGATTGGGTGAGAGGTATGATAAACAATAATTCATTCATCAATCTTATCAGTCACGAAATTTTAATGAATATTAAAATTATACTTTTGACTTACTCCATTATGACTCATAATAACAACCTGTTTGTTTGTTGGTTGGTTCATTTTAACCCTTTAATATTGAGAAAAAAAGAAAGTATGAGGTATGATGTTCAGATAATATAATGATAAGTGTACCATATTCTTCTAAGAGAAAGTTTCTTCCCAGCTATTTTAAAAGATAATAGATTCGTTTCAAACTTTATCAAGTGATTAAACAATCATATAAATTAATAAACAGATTGTCTTTTACTATACACACAGTCTTTTAGAAGATCAAATTGAAACAAAGTTATAACGAAAGAATTTTTAAGAAAGTTTTGATATGTAATTAAAGTTGAGCATTTGATGTTATAGGTACCAGGTTTAAGTCCGAATATAAATATAAACTCTGGACTCCAAGTACATTCAGCTTATGAGTTCTAAATATTATGAAACGTGTATCACGGTTTTCACTTATTCTGAATCAAAATGATCTTCCTAAAATATTGCGGAGGATAACTCCATGGTATAAGATGGTAAAAATATTTGTAGATATATAAGTTGATTTCAATATAAGGTGAATTTTTACAGGAATGAATTTACTTTTTGACAGTTCATACCCGTTACCAGGGAGGCCGGTGGCTGAACACTATTGACATTTCTTACGTACAGATAGATAGTATTTAGTTCCCTAACTGTCGTCGACTCTCAAAAGAACCAGATTATATTGTTTAAAGACTACTTTGTATACATACTTTGACTGATATTACGAATATTTTATGGTGAAATTGAAATGGGGATTTGTTTGCATTAGTTATTTTAACTAGATGACATATGTTAAATAAGCAAACTATCAGGAGTTTAATGTTTTTCAGACATTTAGCAATGCTTTCATACACTCATATATATATACGTTCGATTGTCGCAATTGGTATGAAAATGCATGAACAATAATAATCGGAGACCATGGACTGATATTTGCAGAAGGAATAGTCAAGATTGAGACAATTGATTGATAGTTTACAAATTAACTGTTTACTGTATGGTTGTCATATTTTACTGAGATATTCTGTAATTTTGTGCTCAAATACATTCAATTGTCCCCACCCGTGTTCTTGTTCACTGCAATAGATGTATGCCGTATTCTGTGTTAATCAAGTAGCGAACATAACAGCTTAATTTTCGATGTATTAGTTATAAATACCCCCTTGGTCAACAGCACTTAATTTTATTAACGGATATGTAACCTATGAAGAGACTTACAGCTATTTCTTTTGCATATTCATGTTTATCTTTATGATTACTATTTCGTACAAGATATGTTCTAAACATCTGAAAAACAATCTCATTTCGAGATCATTTGTATGCCTTAATGAAAGTAGTAATTAACTCAACTATCCTAATTCTTGATAACTCAGTTGAATGATTCATAATAATGAAATGTCAAATAAAACTTCAAATTAAATATCCTATTTATTCTAATATAAATTTTTATTTGACAGTTATCTGACTTATGTAATAAATTGGATTATGAATATTTTATAACTTCTAAATAATGAATTTACTATTTGTCAAATCATAATACATGACATGAATAACAATTCTGGCAAATTATATCCCATTCACTATAACTGTCTAACTAACTTTTCTCAGTTAGTTACTAAACTGAAATAAACAAAAAAGCTACCTAAATGAGAAGATAATTATGATCAGTTAATAAAAAGTTGTACATAAGATAAAGTGATTCAATTCACAGATTGTTGGCATTATTCCATAGTTATGTGTAATCCAACTGTGTAAACATAAATTTGAAAAAAAGACAAGATATTTTATGTAACATTTTGAATGTCACGCAAATATCTTTTATGCCTAGATTTTACGTAATGTGAAAGTTGAATTAGTTTTCTTTCTGAAACTTTTACTTTTTTTAGGTTTTTAAATTCTTTTGATAGATAACTGATGTTATCAGAAGGGGTTTTGAGGAGAAGCAGTGACTAGTGGAGTTCAAACCATGTCTGTTGTGAGATAGGAACTCACTGAAGAAAATTGGTGAACGGTTGCTCGACTTCGTGGATTGGTTGGAGCTAGACATTAACACTGTTGGATGACGGCCGGTTCAGAGGTTCGAATCTCGTGAGGCGAGGTCATGGATGCGCACTGCTGAGGAGTCCCATGATAAGACGAAACGGCCGTCCAGTGCTTCCAGGTTTTCCATGCTGGTCTAGCTTCAATTGACTCACGCTTCCAACTATGAAGATAACTGATGGTTTATAAAAATAACTTAATAGTTTTAAGATATTACAGATTTTAATGGAAAACATTACAGTTATCAACGAAAGTGGATTGTTAGAATGACTAACATTTGTTTATTCGTATCGAGACTTCATCATCTGCTGTCGATGCATCCATTTTGATTGAGTCGGTTTGTATTGAAATTTCATTGATAAGAGTGAATCGTCATTGATTCAGAAAATGAAAGGAGCAAATCATTTTAAATTCATAACGTTGTTTATTATTATTTATGTACAGTATTTACGAAAACTTGAACTGATGGAGAAAACTCCTATTCAATATGAATGATTGTAACTCATGATTGTTAACATTAATGTTGTACCCTGCACAATCATTTAATCATTTTAGTCTTAACAACTGAAGGATAAATTTAATAGTAGTGTTATCAGTTTTGAATGTCAGTGGATCAACCGAAACAATAGTCGAAACACTTTCGTTGGTGTTTTGAATTCTCAAGGATTAATTAGTTATGTTTTGATATAGATATACATAATTTTTTTGAATTTTTTCATCATAACCGTTTGCCAACATTTTATGGGAACAAATTTAAAGTATCAGGGTATACCAGCGACTGGGTTATTCTGCGGAACATGACACTATAATGATTTCTAACGTATAAACACTGTTATTTTTGATGATAGTTATTAACCCCCACCTTTATGCCTTTAAATATTTACACGTTTATATTATGTTTCCATTACGTTATAACTGATTAATCTTAACCTTTAACCTATTTATATAATTCACTTTGTGTAATTAAAGATGTACATAAATTGTGTTGTTTAAATGAAAACTATCTAAATCGGTACGTTACTAAATAGTCAAGCGCATATATGATAAAAGACCAATCACAATAAAATTTGTCATTATTTTGTGATTTCTAGTTTTTTTCTCTTTAGTTATAAATGATTAAAACTAATCTGCAAGGAGACTGGAATTACCTTTTGCTTTAATTTTTTTCAGAGTGGGTTGTCCCATTCCTTCTACAAAAAAGTATATAAAAACACTCGTAGCACTGCAAGTATGACACATATTTAGAGAACATATATTCTTCTTACACTGCTCAAGGAAGAGATTAGTTATTATTATTATGCATACTAACTCTGCTTGTAGCTCTTCTAAAGTGACTGTCGGTCTCAAGCACGGAAAAAGTGGGAAGGTTAGGCATGAGGTCAGTAACCTTATCACGTAAAAAAACAACATTGATAAAAACACACTAACCAGAATAAACAATTTAAACCGTCTAAACTCTGTTATCTGATTTGAAGAATTTTCGTTTAGAAGAATTATGATTCCTCATAGTAAAAGTCGAGATTCCCAGAAAGTCATGAGACCGATGCCCTTCTTAATATTCAGGGCAATAGTTAATATAGATGCATGGGATATGCGTGCAATATTGGAGACAGGGATGATTAATCAAATGGCTACGGAAATAAGGAGATACAACATGGTAGTGCTCGAAATCAATGAAACATATTGGACTCAAGCTGGACAGAAAGGGTTAGATTCAGGAGGGATGCTGCTGTACTCTGGCCACGAAGAAGGAAATGCTTAAAACGCACAGACAGTTGCTCTGAAGCTGTTCAAAAGGCGTGTAATGAATTTGTAGTATGTGAATGTCATGGTCTCAGAATCGTCAAGGCATTATTCAAAACAAAGAACGAGGGGATCAAAATGAATGTCAATCAGTGTTATACATCCACCAATGAAAGTGATCGAGAGGATTAAGACCAGATTTACGAAAGGCTGCAATCGATCATAGTGAAGTGCCCAGAAAAGTACATGACCATCATGATGGGACATACAATGCAGAAACCATCAAACCGCATCACGTGGCAAGCGCTTACTTGGAATCCTGAAAGGAAACGGAAAAAACAAAGACTAAGCAACACACTGTAGTGGCAATTGGAAGCAGACATCAGAAAAGTGAATAGCAACTGGAAAGGATTGCCCAGGACAAAGTTTGGTGGGAAGTGCTGGTGAGCGGCCTATGCTCCTGCACGAGGGGTAACAGGCGTAAGTATGTACTATGCATATTACTACAACAACACTGTACTATAAAATGCTTCTTCCTGTTTATGTATTCTCCAACATTATATTTTTCAAGCGGATAACGTCTTTATGATAGATGTCTGATCAAAATAATTGTTGTTTTGCGTGTTTTCAACTAATATACCCTCAATTTTTAAATTCTGTATCCGTTTTGCATCAACCTGATCATGTCTGTAAATTTCTGCTTAATACGTAGTTATTTTCAGAATATACACCATTATTAGTAATCTTTGTAGAAAATTTATATTTTTTGTACGGGATCATTTGGGGGATCAGTAGAATGAAACATTTACCAAACGCTCTCTTATTCTCAATAGTCTTTTTAACTGTTGCCGGTTTGTGATGATAACCGGTTTCAAACTGTACAAATGTTTGCATGAAAACATTGGTGCTTTCTATAAATATGTAAAATGAACTTTTTGAAATGAAATAACTGACCAGTATTTCGTGATTTTCAACGGTTGTTAAACCAAATTTAATTCAAGATATAAACTGGAAAAATCATTTATAAATTTAGTATAGAAAATCAAGCAGTCAAAATTTGGAAAAAAGTAAATAATCCAATCAACAAAGTTGGAGAAATATGTATGTATGTATTCTTTTTCGGTTTAACAGTTAGAACTAATTGATTGAAAACCATGAACCTAGGTTGAGTACTAGTTTGAATACATCAGTAAAGAGTACTTGTAATCTTAAAGGGACCTGATGCTTGCAAAGTGGTTTGTATTCGCATCATCTTTCTTACTTTCTCAGTAGTCTATATAGCTGATTATTTGACCACAAAAATAAATTCAAGGTATAATATTAGTTCGTAGACCCTATCACTATACTTATCATTTGGTTAAGAGTATATGTTTTGATATCTTCCAGGTACTGATATATTGCTGTTATAAACTCCATTATCCATATAAAATTTGAACTTTTGTTTAATCCAAATTAAAGACATAAAAGCAATCGCAACTTAATAAACATAAACATGGTGAATGAACGCTGAAGAAGACTCGCGGCTGAGGTGAGTGCTTTTATTGGTAATAAGTTCACAGAGCTGAATAGTTTACTTGAGTTGTAACTGTATTCTACACATTGTCAGTGTCTATTTCCTTTTCAGAACAATAATGATAACTCCCCCAATTGAATCCTATGGTCTGGAGAACTCAACAACACCGGAAGACCTATAATGCATTTTAAACCTCCATCTATCGGTTTATAGTTCCGGTTACTAAATCGTTTTAAGTTAGAAATAATTTTTATCTGTTACTTTTAAGTGTACCGTATGTCAATTAACGTTTTCCCCTGCATCTCTCTCTTCTAAAGTATCAAAAACAAACTTTCCTCCACATTTCCCTAAATAACAAAGTACCTCAGGGGTAAATGCAAGACTACTAACAATTAGACGTTCTAAACTAACGTCTGTTTAGGTGTTCCTACTAATAATGACATGAAACAAATGAACCGATATAATACAGTGTTAATACAATAATTTGACCTCTAACAAAGTCACATTTAAAGAAGGTCACACTTAAAGACAAAGAAATTCACAACTCCTAAAGAGGAGAATTGTATAGTAATAGATGACCTCAAAAGACAAGATAAATTAAAGACAAGGCATAATATAACTAAATAACATTTTCATTTATCTCAACAACGATCATTATGATAACATGTCAAACGATAAATGAAATGAGTAATAGTCTGTGCCTTTTTAACAATAAAGAAAAATTAGTCAGTATACAAAATATGAAATTAAAATATATATTCAGTGAATTATTCAAGAAAACAGAGATCCGATGAAATCTTATTGTTATGTGAAGTCACTAAGTTACCAGAAGGTATAAAGAAGTGGGCGGAAAAAATGGGATTGCAGCTAGGTGTATGTCATTATCTATTTCCGACATATTTTTGACGCGTTCTATCAAATTTATTATGAAAATAAAACATACGAATGTTCGTCCTGTTATTTCCTACAGATGATTAGTTTTTTTATCTTTGCTGTAGTTTGATGAGAGATACCTAGACAAGATGGAAAGATAATGTTTAAAGAAATTTTAGATATTATAAGTATACAATTTCTCGTAGATAATTGAAATATCTGCTAATTATCTTGTAAACCTAACAGTTTATTCATAAATTCTTTGCTGCTGCTTGAACATGCTTGAAAGTTAAATTTCGTGGTACTAAAAGGTCAACAAATGTAGAAAGATAGATATAGCTGATGAGTCCGAAGTAGAATAAGACGCTCATCTTGAATGCTACTGCAACACACACGATGAATATAGTGTGTTGTCCAAATCCTTTAAAATAATCAATTTGAGCAGGTCGGTCAGTTAATGATAATCTTTCTTTCATTGGCGTTTCGTTTTCTGTGTCGAATGGTTTCCTTGCCAAACTTATATTTTCTCTTCAGATCATACTAGCTCAGAGAACACAAAACTTTCAAAGGAATCCATATAAGCAGCGATTATTCCTAATCACTTAGAAGTCTCGTGAATCTTTCAAGATGTATAAATGAACTATAATTATGCATAGAGATTATATATATTTACACTAGTTGTTTTAGATACTATAATTCTATCAATAAAGAAATTTGTAGTATTCTTACAAGTTAACACGGCAACCAAGGGAGACTATCAGTTATTTTCACTCGGACTAACTCGATAGAAACACGTTATGAATCGTAATCATTTCAAAGCGTCCTGAACATATAAATCTTATTAAATAAATTATAATACATGAAGGTGCATACTACCATTGTAGTGAACAGAACACGACTGGGGACAATCGTATGTATTTAAGTCAAAATTACAGACTATCTCAGTAAATTCTGATAACAAAACAATGAACAGTTAATTTGCAAATTAACAACCAATAGTCTCAATCTTCACTGTTTCTTCTTTCATTCCATTGTTCGTGCATTTTCCTACCGATTGCGCTTCGTTTCAGTTCTTTCCTCATCGGTCTTCTGCCAAAATACATTCTATGTCTGACCAACACCATATACTACTTATATGGATATAAGTAGACCACACCACACCATGTTGTAATATTACGGACTAGATTTTCATACATTCAGAAATAGTATTAATCAGTTGGGATGCCAAATTATGGATGAAAACGTTCTCCTTCAGTGTGATTGGTATTTTTATACAAATCAAGGTAATCAAATTCTTTATTTATCTTGCGATATCATTGATTATCTTCCAAAATAAATAATAGCAGTCAACCAGCAATAAGTAATTTAATAAAGATTACCGTTTACTAATTACATTACTTAACTAAATTTAATAAGTAAATCATGAAGTAATTACCTTTTTCTGAGGGTCGTCACTTTGGTTTGAAAATGTTACTTCATACCCTCTTAAAATATTACAACGATAATAAGAAAGACCTACCTGTAAATTATTAACCTATTTTAAAGAATAGTAGTATAATGATGTAAAGTAACAATTCCATTTATTTATTTGAACACATAAATATTGGTACAAAGGGAAACCAGATATATATGAGCCACACAAATCTCATTTGATTTGTGTGACGGCTGGAGCCTTTGAACTAAAGGTCTGATCCAAAAGACAGTGGAGCATAGTAAAGAGATGCAGTCCCATGGTAACCGCTGACCAACGACTGATTCACACGCCATTTGTTACCTCAGGATACTGGAACCCATGTGCACCATTGGTTTGGAATGAGGGTTTTCCAACTCCCCTAGGTGAGCTTTCCGTGTCCACCAACCCGGTTAAAGCGCCGAACATTCGCTTTTTGTCCTCTCGACTTCATAAACAACACCGGTGCCACGAGAAGGCAATGAGTAGGACTTCCCTGGTAGAGGCTATATACGCGTGGCCATGTGAGAGCATTTGGAGAGGGAGAGCGGACTCTCCCCACTCTTGGCCGTATCAGGGAATTCGGGGCGATGAAAAGCGCAGATTATAAAAAGTAAAAAACTGATATGTCGATACCTACCTAGTAAAACTCAGTGATAGAATTATGACGTCTCAGCATTTTAAAAACGAAAATCAATTTTCTTTTTATTCTAAGTTGATATTTCGTGTTTAGTGAGGTTTTGGAAGTTAAAAGAAAGTAACAACAAACATTGTCCAGATGAAAATTCCACTATAAACAATTTTCTGATGATTAATAATCTTTTACTCAGTTTATTTTATGATTATAACTAACAAAAACACTTTAGTTATTCCATATAAAAACAAACATTAATTAAAACATCTGAACAATGAAATTCATACCTCATAGTAAAACAACATTTAAAACATTAATATTGTAATATTCCCTAACCACTTTTCATGTAAAAAGCCTATCAGCAAAATCTATTATAAACCATATGACTATGGGAATAAGTCTCATCAACGATTTAACATATAATACTTAATTCTATTTCCCAGTTGGTGACTAAATCATATTTAATTATTACGTATAAAGATCTATTATATCGAGTAAAGAAATTTACTTACAAATTGACTTCATTTCCATAAACTGTACAACTATATTTACGTGAAATAATTACTATATGGTGACAAATTTATTTGTTTACTAATATGTATGTTTACAGTAATAGATTAAATTCACAGCTTGTAATTAATGTTAATAAAGAAAAGAAATTAACAAATGATTCATTAAACCGATTATTAAAAAAGAAACTAGTGTAAAGTGATGATGATGAGATAGGAACTCACTGAAGAAAATTGGTGAACGGTTGTCCAAACTTCATGGATTTGTTGAAGTTAGACATAAACACCATAGGATGCCAGCTCAGTGGCCTAGAGGTTAAGTGCTCTGGCGCGAGACTGGTAGGTCCTGGGTTTGAATCTCACGAGGCGGGATCGTGGATGCGCACTGCTTAGGAGTCCCATAATAGGACGAAACGGCCGTTCAGTACTTCCAGGTTTTCGATGGTGGTCTAGCTTCAATTGACTAATGCTTTCAACCATGAAAATACTGAAATCTCCACAAAACCCCTTCTGATTAGAATCAAACGATCCGATAAGTGTAGAGGATGAACATCCATCATCCTCTATTGCCAAACACACAATCGAAATAGGTCATAAGATTGATCTTAACTCGGCTTTTGTGGTGTTGTATAAAAGTGTTAAAGGGCGTATTGAAGCCTTAGCCATACGAAAATTCAAACCCCCCTTGTGTATTCAAAAACAGTCTGTTCTCACCTTAAACCTAACCTGGTAATATTAACTTATTAGCCAGAGTGATAAGGGGTCAAATTGTTTTCACATTATCATTAGTATTATTATTATGCTTGTCTACTCTTACTCCCCATTTCCAGTCTACTTGACCTTTTATTTTTATATATAAATGTTCTTAACAAGTATATGTGTGATCAGATTGTTCGAAATGTATTGCGCTAATATATCACATAGTTATAGAAGGGGTTTTGTGGAGATATCACATAGTTCTGATAATCTTCGTGTTTTTATTACACTATCGAAATTGATCAAAGGGACTAATTGCTTCAAAATATGAATAATTAATTGAGGGGAAACTAATAGTTGGTATACGCAATATACACAGGAGACATAAATTCAGAAGGAAATGCGGGATATGATATACTATAAAAATAGTTTACCATTGCTATACACACATATTTTGCTCCCTGAATAAAAGAGACAAGTGTAATTGGTTCTTCGTATTAGGTTTTATTTAACGAATAATATCAAAGAAAGGATCGGCTGTTTTATCATTATGATTAACTGTATGTTACAAAATAAATGTTTTCATAGTTCTACGCTCCTCACCAAGTTAAGCTAGAAGGTGCTGTCTGATGAATTTGTACAGTCTATGTAGTTAGTTTTACAGGTGGATAAAGTACATACAGATTAAATTTGATGATTTAGACAATCCACCCTTAATTCAGAATGAGGAAATTTAGTATTCAAAATTTAATAATCAGCCTTCATATATCCTATTTCTTTTGAATGTTAGGGTTTAGCCTTACAGTTTTTTTAAAATTAAAATATTGGATTCCCTTAAAAATTTCTCGAAAGATCCAAAATTTTCACTTATCTTTGAACTTGTTTTTCTAAATAATACTAAACATATTATTCAGAAACGGAAACGTAACACCGTCCAAACTTTCTATAAATGTTCAGTACATTCAATGGATTCGTTTTTAAAGTAATTATTTTCAGTACACAGTTTGAAAATTTGGTGAATGGTAAGTTCTAGTAAAGACTAGGATTATGGTTCACTTTTTATCTATCCTTCTTATCATCTTAAAATCGAAATAAATCCAATTTCAGAACTTTTTACATCATGAAAAATGGTTATATTTTGTTTTACTATAAAATAGGTTTGTATATTTGAATGGATGTATATTTTGAGCTAAGACTGACATTATCTTCAATGTCGTGGAACCAAGAAATATTTCTTTAATATTTGAATTAAAACAGATTTAACTTAAGAGAACTTACGAATTTCAAACGATCTGACAAGGGTGCACAAAACACAAGCTGTGGTAATTCAAAAATGATCATCAATTAACGAAATGAAAGTTTCGAGTGTTATACAAGAGTGTTACACTGTTGCAAATTGTATGTTTTTAAAATTTGCTACTTAGTTTAGTATATTAAAACTGTGATAAACACTACAAATTGAAGACTACGTCTCTGAGTGAAGTTGTTCACTTAGCTTTTATTTACCAAAATTAAGATTTCTTTACCCACTAGTACCACTTGCATTTTATCACGAAGAAAACTGAAGGATTGTAGTAGTTCAGAGTTATTAATATGACAATTAGCTGATATGAGACTCTAGTTATCTGTTAATTGCCTTACTTTCCATGTAATTATTTCCGTGATGTTTTTATGTTAACTTACTTAAGGATACAGATCAAACTACTAACAAACTACTACTTCCAATTGCCTAACGACAGAACTAAATATAATTTTCTTTTCTTAACGGAACCGAAAAGTTATTTAGTTGACTGAAATTCCATTTATTAATTTTTCTGTTTGAAAAATAAAGATAAATGATACAAAAATGGAAGCACTTTAAAAATAAGGCAAAAATGAATGTGTGAAGAAATCAATATTTTGCAGTGAACAATAAAAGAAATAAACCAGAATGTATTACTCTTTTAAGTAGTAGATGTTATGTTTCATGCAATTAGTCCCCTTTATTAATTTAAATAAAGCCAAAACAAATATTGATGCAGAATAATATGAATAAATTCTATTTCGTGGTTTCTCATCAGCTGATTACAACCAAATATGTATTGGAATTTTAGCATTGAGATAATAAATAGTGTGGAACAATTGACATAAGTGAATCTAAAAGATCGAAATGACAAAAGGTTATCAACGATATATATATATATATATATATATATATGCAAAAAAGGTCAAAGGTTATTAGGTGTTAGAATCAAAGAAGCATAAAGGATGGGTGGTGTAATAGTTGAGTGGAGTTCAGAGACAGATAAGATCAAATGTGTGATAATTTTAGAGGTGATGAAGGATTCATGGAATTAAAAATAAATAGGATTGTCGATGTTAACTAGTTTTTGATGAATTCAATAATTAGAATAAAATCATTACATACTCGCAAGTTCAATTTTACTAGACATAGGTAAGATAGATAAGATGTATGTTCCACTGAAACTTTAGGTTTTTGATATTGTATGGTTCTCTAAACTCACTGATTTGATTGTGAAGCCTTTAACACTATTCTCAACATCAACAGTGCCCTTGTCAAAATGAAGCAAGCTTTTTAAAGTTGCTTTCAATATGTTAGATCAATCTGTTCTGATGATTAAGGTGATTGTCTTTGAAGTTTTCATGTATCTAAGTACTACGTTTGACCGTCTTATTCATCCAACCTGATTGACCTTCTTTACATAAAGTAATAGATTAGATATATGTCAATATATTTATCGACTGTAGATTGATCGAGATACCATAGTAATAGTTCTTCAGGACTTTAAAAATTCCTTGATCTAGAATTTTGATGCTTTCTTAGGTGAAAACATACCCATTATTTGTCTGTTTGCATTGACATGTGACGTAAATATTTACTTATCTGCATATATTTTGCTGTCGTTTGGAAGAATGACAGGTTCACCCAAAAAGGTACTAACACTGTACAACGTAACATAACAAAATTTGGCAACAATGAATAATCAAGTTACGCTAATACAACTGCAAAAAATCTTAGACTGAGAATACAAGATTTTGGGCAGTGTAAAAAAAACATGCAAATGAAGCGAAAACTGACTATTAGTCATGTTAATTATGACTAGTAGTTTTGGCATAAGTAATTATTTTTAACATCGTCATTCAACCAACCGAAACAAATATCTAATACTATAAAACCACGATACTGTGAAGCCCAGTCAAATTAGGAGAAAAAACACATTCATTTCACTATTTATTGACATTTATGAATAATTAAGGATGTATGTTTGTCATAGGGCGGTATCTATTAGATAACATGTTGAAAAATAGTTACATCTACCTACGTTTGCACACAACTTCAAATTTAAAATATGTAGCCCAAATTCGAGTACATAACCTTGTACTTCGTAAACAACAAGCTTCAATAGACAAATGGATACCTTTTCATAATAGACAACGATGCTTAAGGAAGCTGCTTGATCTAACATAAAAAATCATATTTGTAATGTAACCTACAAAAACCCACCATTCAGATCATTATTTTTCTGCCAAATTATTTCAGAGATATCACTTCAACCAACTGAATCAAATCACATAACTATTCAGCATTCTACAGATAAGTACAAACAATTTATCCATTAAGAGAAATATTTTAAAAATGACAATCAATCAAGTGGAAACAGTTAATATAATTTGACAATGGAAAAATAGTGTGACATTTGAAAAAAATCATTGATATAATAAATCGTTTTTACGAAAATAGGGAATAGTTTTCATGAATGAAAGAAATGTCGAAAAGTTTATTTTTGCGTCAACAATAAGATTATATATATATATATATTCTTCCTATCGGTTAAGTGCTCTGGCGCGAGATTGGTAGGTTCTGGGTTCGAATCTTACGAGGCGAGGTCGTGGACGCGCACTGCTGAGGAGTCCCATAATAAAACGAAACGGCCTTCCAGTGTTTCCAGGTTTTCCTTGGTGGTCTAGCTTCAATTGACTTATGCTTTCAACTATGCAAATACTAAATCTCCACAAAAACCCCTTCTGATAAAATTAGTTTTTCAGAAGAAAATTAAATTGCATATAACTAATTTTATTTACGGAGTTATTTTGAGGAACAGAAGAAATGAAAATGTTAAGTATCACTGTAACTGATAAATATTATCTTAAACCATGAAATGAACAGAAACTGTAAAATAGAAAGTATATTTCAGGAAAAAATAACCTATTTGCAATAAAAATGTATCTATCGTGCCTTTTTTCGAAAATTATTATTACATCCTGGTTGAAAAGATAATCATAGTGCAGGTAAGCTACCTCCATATTTCAATAGTTTATTAAAAATACTTAAAAAATGACTTGAAGTAAATTGATCGGACAATACGGATAACAAGTAACAAACAGTTATGTTATTCAGTCGACTGATTTTCGTATTCTTTGTTGTAAAATTTAAAATCTTGTCATATAGCATCGTTCATATTCACTCAGTTGGGTATTTTATTTACTTATAATGATATACATGCTGAACAGCTGATTAGAAAATAAGTTTTTTTGTTTGATAAGAAAACACATGCTGAGTTAAGTGCAAAGATGCGTATTAACTTTATATAAAAAAGGATACATTCATAAAGGTTGACAAAACATTTTTATGGAGAAAAAGAATGTATGAAACGAACTGTTATCAGCAGGCTTATGATAAATCAATGAGTCCAAAAAAAGGTAGAATTGATAAAGTTATTTCATCCTACTGTTAAAACTTTTAACAGTTTACAATGATTTTCTTAAAATTACGGTATATATGTCCATATATGCCTGATTTTATGTGTTATTGAACTGATTTAAAACGATTACAGTCATAAAATCTAGTAATAGGGATGTAATTCTTTCTATTGATGGTGTTAAGAACTGTAGGTGATCAGTCACTTTTGGCGTATGTATATCGTGATTGTTTTCTAGATATTGTTGTCAGTTACGAGGGATTTTTTTAAAGTGTGAATATCAACACTGCGACGTAGATAAATCCACTTGGTGAGTCCCGGACAAGACGAAACGCTCGTTCACGATTTCAGTGCTACCCAATATTCAGCTTTCCCTCAAAATTACTGTCGTTTTTTAATAAATGATATAGGATTTTGTGTTCGTTTGCACTAGTCAAGAAAGTACAGCAGTCATTTCCGGAGATTCGAGCGCGTACCAATAAGATTTGATGTAGTTTCATTGACACTCTGACCAGGAGCTTATGCTTCACTAGGGGTGACAACCTCAAGAGCACACTATACAACGTACGATTATTTCACTAAATGCATTTAAAATCGATTCGACCATGAATATATATCACTGTAAGTTAAAATATACTTGCCTTTTGTTCGATAATCAGAAAAACTGATTGATAAATTTAAAATGAGAATTTGACACTAAATATATCTGATGTCGTAGAAACAATTAAAAGTAATCAATCAATGCTAATGGTGTTTTTCACAATTAATCAATTGAATAATCCATTTTCTCATTAATACTACTATTACTACCGCAAATATTGAAAATAACACTATACTATGACTACTATAGCTATTTATTTCAATTAAGTCAGTCAAAAAAAGAAGAAGAATGACAAAACAAATTTATCAAAATAAGTTTTATCTAAATTTACTCCAATTTAAAATATAAAATTATTTTCATCAAATGGGATAGTGTAATATTTTCTTGAGTATCGAAGGGGATAGAACAGATTCATTATCATACAATGATGAACTCATCCATAATCTCAAATTATGATCATTCTTATCTAAATCCAACTGATCAATAATTCGTTGAAGATTGGATAGTTTACAATTGTTCTGAAAAACAAACAAAAAGATTTCACAGAAAAATCCATTAAAACAACATGAAGAAGTAAAGAGAAAACATTGAAAAACCAAATAGTGAATTTTGAAAATGTTCACAAAGAAATCTACAACAAATTCAAACATACAAACATTAAAAAAATGACTTTAATTTAAAATGACAAACTAAAACAAAACAATTCTATACTTTTTGTGCATGTTAATATATTGTTGTGTCAAGGGTCACCAATGTTGCACATTTGTATTCACTTTTTTTAAAAGTTGTCAATGTATAATTTTTTTTCTTTTGCCACTTTTCAATAAAGATAAAGAAATATAATTTAAATGAATGTCAAAATCTTTGAGGTGAATTTAGTTTTGAGCAAAAATAAAAAAAAGAATAGTAATTGGGAAGGATTGCTCAGGACAGAGTTTAATGGACAATTCTGGTGGTCGGCTTACGTTCCTCCACAAGAGGTAATAGCGTTGTGAATGAGAGCACAGGTGAGGACAACCAACTATGTATTTAGCACAAATTACAACGTTACTTGGTAAAATACAAAAACCATACTATGATACTCTATTTGCAAAATGTTCTTCAATTGTCTCAGGCTTCATTATTCCTGGATTTCTACACAAATTGCTTTTTATTTCTGTTCTTCTCTTCTTGATCTTCTCAATCTTCTGCTGTCGGATATTCTATTCCTTACTCACCATATATACTACTTATGTCGATATAAGTAGCTCACACCACAATAGGTGTAAGTAAATAGGTAAATAAATTCAACTTACTGATTATTTGTAACTTAAAGTAACTTGATTATATAACAATCATATATCACGAGAGAAAAACTGGCAACAATTGATAATTGAACATAAAAAGATGTTAGTGAGATGAATTTAGTGCATTTAAATGAAAGCTTTCCATATGAACTAGTATATCATTAAATAACTGTGTACAGACATTGTATAAACACATTAAGATTTTTAGAGAAAGAAATGTACTGATTATGAAAAATTTTCAAAATAAATTTCATAAAATCAATAAATTTTTTGTTATCTATGGAATAATTTCATACAGTCAGTTATATTAACTATATTGTTGAGTTTTATATTATGATGAAACAACTATCCAGTACTTCTAAATTTTCAATTTATTTATTTGAACACATAAATATTGGTACAAAGGGAAACCAGATATATATGCGCCACACAAATCTCATTTCATTTGTGTGAGGGCTGTGATACTTCCCGGGTGCTCAAACCGAAGCACGTGGTTTTCTGGGGGGGGGCCACACCCGGAGCCTTTGACCTAAAGGTCTGATCCAAAAGACAGTGGAGCATAGTAACGAGATGCAGTCCCATGGTAACCGGTGACCAACGACTGATTCATACACCATTTGTTACCTCAGGATACTGGAACCCATGTGCACCATTGGTTTGGAATGAGGGTTTTCCAACTCCCCTAGGTGAACTTTCCGTGTCCACCAACCCGGTTAAAGCGCCGAACATTCGCTTTTTGTCCTCTCGACTTCATAAACAACACCGGTGCCACGAGAAGGCAATGAGTAGGACTTCCCTGGTAGAGGCTATATACACGTGGCCATGGGAGAGCGGAATCTCCCCACTCTCGGCCGTACCAGGGCCCAATTATACTAATTATACTAAAAACTTTAATCACAAAATCTACAATCATTCACATAAATCAATGTTCATGAAACAAAACAAATTTAGACAGATAATTATATTATACCAATAAAAAGTTTAACATTTTCAACGTTTACTAAATGACAAATGATTTCATGATTAAAATAAGGATATAATCACAATTGTGCTAAATTACAGTTGTAAAAAATGATCATTTATATCAGAAGGAGTTCTGTGGATATTACAGTAATTTTAATAGTTGAGATCATGAGCAAAGATATATATTCACGAAGACACATTGACTATTTCAATGGAGTAGTGTTATTCAATTGCTATGGTCAAATAAAAAGACTTATAAAACCTCCAATCTATATGACCGTTAACCCTTTATTAATAGTCTTTCAAAGATGAGGAATATGGATCTAACAATATTCGTGTGAAAATCTATAATGATACTCATTACAAAGAAGAAAAGGAATGACTACCGACTACTCAGAATGAATAAAATTAGGAAATATCAACTATGAAAATTACAATCAATAACTCAATGCTTGCAACACAATTCCTAAAGTTGCTTTGATTCAATTTAACAAAAAAAGTCAACCAATCAGAATGTTATTTTAATTTTTGTTCCATCTGTAAATTGACTTCAACCTTTAACAGAAAGAACCATTCAACTGAAATCTAGTCAATTGAGCAAAGCTAATAACTTCAAACAAAAATATACTATTCATGATAAATAGAGCTGTGACAGAACAAAGGAAACTTATCCTGACTATGAATTATGGTTGAGAAAAACACAAAAATTGACATACATGTAATTAGTCACGGAACACATAAAATTCCCTCGAAATAGTACAGAATTATATGGGACTCTTCAGCAGTGCGCACCAACCACTCAATAGTGGTCTAAGATTGATCGGCTCATGATCTCAATTACAATTCAACAAACTCTACAATCCTATACACATAATTAGACATGATTCAGAGGGAATAGCTTAAATTTTATATTTTTGTCAAAAACTGAAAAATCACTTTATTTTAGTGTTAATTAGTATTCTCATCAATTATTAACATTCATATAATAATAATTATGCTGGTACTAATAATAATACTAACAATAATAATAATAAGGGAAGTTACAAGTAAAATCCTACAAGGATTATCTAAGAAACATCATTAATTACATTGAATAAATACTGAAACAAACATAATTAGATTGTGGAAACAAAACTCAATGAGAGGAAGTTAAATGATGAAAATAGCCCCCCTAATTTGGATTGGTAACGATCGTACAGAATATTTTTTATTCTCTTATTTGCAGACTGATAATGATAAGTTTACATTGATTCATATAAATTTTGTTTTAACAAATAAGAATGTTTTAATTAAGTGAAATTAGGCAGTGACTAGCAGTGGAATCCACGACATACTTTTCGTCCTGTTTGGATCTCGTCAGTGGGGTGTACTTGCACCCGTGTTGATATTAACACTGAGACTCGAATCTAGTACCTTTCCTTTGGCAAAATTGAATATATTTCTAACTAAGGGTATTTAGATAAGACAAGAAGAAAATAAAGTGAACAAAGTTGTTTGATAGTGATAAGTGAGATGCAAACATTTACATTCATGATAGATCCAAACGGGAAAATGAAATAAAATAGACTGCCGATAGATGGAATTTAAACAAGAAATTTCAGAGCAGCAACAGTATAGATAGTTTACAGAATGGTGATGGTTCGACACTTTGGACAGTGTTTAAAAGAAACATTTGGAGAAGATATGACTATACATTTAAGTAGTAGAAAACTATTTATCAGTTACCCTGAGTTTTTTTCGTTTTGAGACATCTGAGTTACTATCAAACTGTGTGATTTGAGAATGTTCGTTACAAACAACATTTTTAAAGCATAGATCTGAGAATTTTAGATAAAAACAATTGCTGCTCAGTTTATATTACTTGTATCACAAAATTCAAAAAGTTCAATTAAACTACGCAGTCACTGAGTGATTGAATCACATTTTATGATCAACCACATTCAAACCCTTCAGCATTTATCGCTGTTCTGACAACCGAGTAATATTATTGACCTCTTTTTCTTGCATACTACGTACACATGTAAAAGGTGTAACCCAGAGCCGACTGCATACATTTGAACTTATAATTAGTTATAGGTTCACGTTATTACTACTATCCAAACAATAGATCAAAACATACTCTTGTAAAACCATAAGATGAATTAAACTTATAAACTACTTACATATTTATTTACACCAACATAAGTTAAACTTTATCTCAGAGCTAGTGAAACTACTGTCCGAATGTTTGAACACAAACAGATCAAATGGAGTTTGAGCTGTTAATTTCATGGTTACATTTTGAGTCCCTTAATCACAAAGTTATCCTTAAAAAAATCCTTAATAACATAGCCACTGAATAATACTTCTGGTCATAATAAAATATCAAGGTAGGTGACCACACACTACATGATTTGACATATAACTTACATCTTTATTAGCAGACAATAATTCATTTCCATCCATAGTAAAAGATTCCATATGATAAGCTGGTATTTCATATAAGTCAATAAAGATCCCATTAGTTTCTCTGGAACGGTCAATTAAATTTTGACTATTTGTAGTTGACAGATTAGAAAGTCGAAGATAATGAAACCAGGCAAGAACAATATTTCCTTGAAGTACATCAGGGACCCATAAAAAATCATCAGGCCACATATGTTCCCATGGTAAAGATGATGTATTTATTGTATTATCTTTATTTATTATAAGTGGAAACCAAGCTGGATGCATTTCTTCTGTATAACAAGGCCATTCAACCGTGTGACCATTAAGTGTAGGTGTCCATGTTCTGCAGATAAACACATGTACTTCCATACACTAGAAAATAATTCATTTAAAAATTGTTAAGTTATAAATAAATTCATAAAAGAAATCATTTGATATCTCGTAAGTAGACTTCTTAAAATCACTTTATTCTGTGTAGCATTGTAAAGTATCAAAGATAGTATATCATTCGTGATGATAACAATCAACTCAAAGATGATATATTTAAAACAAACAGACAGTAAATAATTCAGATTGAATACTATGATCAAATACAACGAAAGTTAGACTATTTTTAATGAGCAAACATTGAAAACTTCTATCACAAAAAGAGTAAGTCTACTAATTTAGTCATCATTAGGAATAGTATTAAACTGTTTTATGATATAAGAAGCCATTAGAAATAAAGATCGTGAATGAATAATTAATTCTAGAAACTTATAATTCATGTAGTGAAGTATATCAACAGTATTCTGACTCATGAATGATTGTTGACAGATAATGAACTAACAACAAACCAATAAGCTATTGATAATTTCTAGGTATTTATTTCCTAACAAATTAATACTATTTCAGATGAATTTATGACAGCTTATTTCATATTGAAGTAAAGTACACTTAATCCATAAGAACATTTAGGAAGAAATTGTGTGGACCACCAAAAACGTATAAATTACTAGTGCTAACTAATTTTTTTTTATATGTTCATTTGCTTGATTTGTCTGTAAATAGAATACCTATCAGGTTAATGTGTCAAATACGTGTTCGAATTTTGAACTCAAGAAGATTGCAGACTTGATTCATACAATCGAATCGTTCTAGTAGTATAAATGCTATATAATGAACTTCTACAGTACATGGCATAATGAGCAATCTACATCCTTTACGATTAGTCCCTCACAACTGCCTCTACTGACAGTGAAATTAGTGAGTGAGACGATCTAAAGAAACATATAAATAAACTAACCTGAAAATCAAACTACCCACTCGTGAGATTACTACTATTGAAACTCTAGAAAAATTCAACTGGGAGCAACCAAAAAATTGGAAACTACTACCAAATATAGAAAAGAGAACATCATGAAGCCAACTAGTTTGTACTAGCTAATCACAATGGTATTGGATAGCAGAAAATAACAACCACCTATTTATTTTACTAATATCGTCACAGTCGAGTGACTAATTTGTATTTTTTTTTATTTCAATATGTTAATCCAATAGATCCTACCTAAGGTCAGCCGTTAAATCTTAATTTGCATGGAGCATTCAACAGAGTTCTGTTGACTATGAACATTTTCAGCTTTTTGTACTCTAAAAAAAGGTAAAATTCCTTAACCCAATAATGAAACATCTTTGATTAATTATCAAAACTCAGAAGACCAGTAAATAACCATTAGATATATTGAGTTATAAGTATCACTACAGTCGTCAGAGAATATAACAAGCCATTGGTAACTCTACATAGCCCTACTGCTAATTTTATTGATATAATTCAACGTTTACAAGACGTCGGAATAATTAGTAAGACTACTAAACGTGATTTCGGACATGGAATTTTACCATAGAAAATGCTCAGAATCATAAGATGAATTATAACAAAGCAAGGAATGCTGAAATGCAATCAGTAAGTAGCATTTTCTTTAATCAAACTAATAAATTTTCAGTATATGGGTTGGGAAAAAATGTTCTATAATTACCAAATATCTGCAACCCAAGGACTACTCTTCGGACAGATAATTGGAGAGCTGATACAGGTCTTCTAAAGTACAATCAAAATGTTCAGGTCGTCGGCTTATGAAGCTAAAACCTCTTAAACTTCGAAATTTTCTTTTATATACTTGATTAGGTGGTGACTTTCTTGATTAGTAAACAGACATCTAGAAAATGAAGACAAGTTTATTTGTAAAAATTCACCAGACAACTGTGTAAAAAAAATTGTGGAGTTTTTGTAATTTGATTCAGTCTTAATCTATCCTATTGAAAGTGAATAAATGACCTAGATTGTGTACAACTGTTTTCTCTTTCACTCAAACCTTCCTATAAATATGAACACAATAAGAATTCGCATTACTTTGCAACAAAAGTCTAGTCAAAGTGACTTTGATATATATATATATATATATATATATATATATATATACTGATTAAAGTTCGAAAAATCTTACATTTTATTCCATTAATCACAAAATGTAAGAATACACAAAACTGAAAACACACACATACACAACAAATTAAACCATACCCCTCCAAAGATTATCTGACAATCCCATTTACCAGAGAAAAGTAAGCTGGTCTGGCAGCAATTCAATTATTCCTTTTTGTCTACAGAACTAAACCCCCCCCTTTACTTCTTACAATAAACTAATAGAACAGTGAATCTGATCACTTAGTCATCTCTCTTCAAAACTTATTTAGTTCTAGTTTCCAAGGGTGGAGTGAGGATAATTATTTAACTCTGTGAATCATCTTAACAATTACTGTAATATAGATGTACTAAACGATAGAGAAACATGTGATGTATGTGAAATTCATTGAAACCTTAAAAAATTAATTGCAATCATTATGAAAATATGTTTTTTTTGTGAATAAAATTCACATAAAATAGAATTTGATTGAGGTTTCCCAGGTTTTCAATTTCAAGTAAGTATGTTGGATACAACACTCTGGGCCATTTTTCTGTTCAGTTAATTGGTGAATAGTGCATTTTGAAGTTGGATTTCACAGCTTCTGTAGTTATACACAACTATCTATTGAAGATTTGTTCAACTTAGTACAGTTCAACATGCCGGAAGAAAAACACAAAAATGGGAAAAATAAGTGCTTGAAATGAAATCTCTAGTGAAAACTACACTGCGGTAAGCTGTACTGAGTCAATAAATAGATGGAAAAATGGCCTAAAGTGCTAGATACACTACACTTATTGAACAGAGAAAACTTTGCCGTAATTTCGGCAGTCACTATGCAACGATAGAAATACTTAATCCACCTATATTTAATTGTCTGTGTTATCAAGAACACATACATTACATGCAGATGTAATTTGATTCATACAAATGAATTGTGTTATCAAGATATAAAGACTTGAAGGTCAGTGGTATCTTTAAACACTGAAACTATGGAAAATCATAAAGATTTTGTAATTTTAGGAATTATTGTACACAACTTTATATTCATGATTAACCGGGTTGCTGACTCTCCTACCGGAAGATGCACCACAACTGAATACACAAACATTGTTATCCATTCTCTTTAATCTTGTCTATTTATTAATAATATTGTGAAGATATTTCTATACATAACTGGAACAGATTGTGTTAAGTCTCTGAATGATATATATTTAACAGTTTTCTTTCTTTTGTACAAAAATTAATCAAAGAAAATTTTATACGAATTAATGATTTGTGAAAATATAAAATACAGTGTTTTGGAAAAAAGAAAGTTGAAAGTATTTCGTTACTAATTTACATACAAATCAGTACATTAGTACTGGTCTAGTTACATACATTGATAAATGTTTACATAATAATATCAATAAGCTAAGTGATTTGAAATTACGATGAACTATGATATCTGATTTCAGATATATGGGAAGAACCATTGAGAAAAAATGAGCTTCGTCTAAATAGAACCCCACGCGAATATATAGCCTCTACCAGGGAAGTCCTACTCATTGCCTTCTCGTGGCATTAGTGTTGTTCACAAAAGTGAGAGGACGAAAAGCGAATGTCTGGCGCTTTAACCGGGTTGGTGGACACGGAAAGTTCACCTAGGGGAGTTGGAAAACCCTCATTCCAAACCAATGGTGCACATGGGTTCCAGTATCCTGAGGGAACAAATGGTGTATGAATCAGTCGTTGATCACCGGCTACCATGGGACTGCATCTCCTTACGATGCTCCACTGCCTTGTGGATTAGACCTTTAGGTCAAAGGCTCCGGGTGTGGCCCCCTAAGAAAACCACCTGCTTCAGTCTGGGCGCCTGGGCAGTATCACAGCCCTCACACAAATCAAATGAGTTTTGTGAGGCGCATATTTATCTGGTGCTTTTTTGTACCAATACTTATGTGTTTAAATAAATAAAAAATAAACATTATTTAGCACAGATTTGAGATTGACAAATTAAAATTACTTAAGGCCTAATAAATTTCGGCATTTCATCATAAAACATTTTCATCCTATACTTTGGTACAATATTTCGATTGGAGTCATATTTCATTTTCTGTGAGGTGTAGTGTTACTATAAGGTTGCCTAAGTTTAAAAGGAGGAGGATTGGGGTTCAGTCTTATCACCAAATGACTGTAATTTACATATATTACTACAACGTTACATCTATTTAGTTATAATATAAGTATATTGACCATGAAATTCTCCTGTTTCTACGAAAAATGACTTCACATATAAACAAAGATGGATAGTGGCCAGCAGTGGAATCCAGGACGCGCGTTTCGTCTTATTTGGGACTAGTCAGCTGGATGTAACTGCATCTCAGAGTTGATGTTCACTCTGGGGCTCGAACCCAGTGCCTTTCGCTTCAAACCCCATAGCGTTATCTACTCAGCTACTGAGTCCTGATAGCTACTTGCTTGTGTAATGGGGTGAAGTTTGAATTCACTTATGCCAATAAGAGACTGATCAGTTGCAGTCCTAAGCATCAATGGGAGGATTCAAACAAACAATACTAAGTAACTTCACACATATTGTTATTTTCAGACTACTGTATTTTAATATTAAACTTACTAAACAATACACTTACCGAAATCATAATTAATACACAGAACCACAGAACTACACTATAATACACCTAATTAAAATTTATATGATTAAAGCAAACAATAAATCATAATTATATGGTATTATTAGGGAAGAAAAATAAGATAGTGAAAATAATAATATAAATATTAGGTAAATGACATACACAAAATATGGATGATATTAGTTGTATGATGAGTGGAAAAGAAAAAACGGTGGAAAATACTAATTCTTTCCAATTATTGATTAAATTGGGAAAAATAATTGTATACGGTTAAAAATTATATGACTCACTTGTTTATAATGTGAAGCATCGTATGATAATAATAATAATAATAATAATAATAATAATAATGATAATAATAATAATAATAAACAAATAAATAAATGACGACTATATACTCTATAAATGTGCAAGTACATTTTTTTTAGAAATTTTAGGAAAAAAAAAGTAACCAGTATGATCAATAGGAACAACAAACACTTGTCTATTATTTAAAATGAATAAAGTGATTACTTCATTAATAGAAGTAAGTGGATACGATTGTTTATTCTGAAAATCCATCTTTCTAAATTGGATAAATTCGAATGGATAGCTCATGAATAAGTGAAACACTAATATGGCATTCGAAAATCAATTCGATGAGATTATGCTATCCTACTGATCGATATGAATAGTTTTAAAATGCTCATATTGAGCATAAGTATAACATAATTAGGCTTATATTTCATCACAAATTGAGTACATAAATCTATCGAACCATTAAAGAAAAATGAAAGCAAGAGAATAAGGTCAAACATCTGTCTCTGTCTACTACCGGGATTATTAAATATGATCAAACATAATATTAAGGCATTCGAACAGAGGGTTTACATGACAACATAACTGAAAACCTAGATCCCACAAATTAAAAAGCTTGGAAAATATCCAGCTACATAAGTAGAGTTTATCGTGCTCAGTTGTATATTTGTGTAGGAACAAATGAGTAAGGAGTTTGATAGTAAATAGGACAACGTACAGTACCTGAAATATTAATTCATATCCCAATAACAAGTCTTGTATAAGAGGAGGAGTAAGTCAAGAAAGTCACTTTAAAAGATTACTAAATATGAACGAATAGAAATAATTTATGAAAATTTAACTGCAAATAAAGATCTCCAATTAGTTCCGCCCACAATGTCACTTTGATAAATAAAATAACGGGATAGCTGATGATGTGGATAAAAAACAGTAGACAAAGCAAAGGGGTCAGCTGTATAGTTTAGCAGTTCCAGTGTCGATCCGATGGAATACATACCCAATGAGATGCGGATTGATTTTCTGCCTGATGAAAGTTCAACTGGTAGTAAACACTCAACCATACGTATGGAAATAACCGATAAATAATCCTCAAATTAACAATCATTTCCAGTTTACTGTTACATATATTACACTGCTCTCTTTCTCCTCCTCTCTCTTAAAACATCTTAAAATTTCAATAACTAGAGGTAAAATAACAAATCTAACTGTCAAATCAGTCCCACACAAAATTGCAAGACCGATTGCATAGAACAAAAATTATCTGCACTAATATATGCAGTGATGGATAAACAGCTAGCTGAACTGTAATTTCAGTCGGTGGAAAAGTATCGTCCAGGAGAACCGTTATCTTTATGTTAACCGTAATCATACAGTACCTAACAAACGACATGCTTCCGCGATAGGTTCTCTTTTTTCTAGAGAAGGACCATGAGGATTACTACAATCATATATTGAAATTCTATCGTTTGAATATGTAAACAGCCGTTCTACTGGTATAAGAGTGGTATTCAGATATTCAAAACACCCAGTTGCTTAAGAAAGGAAATTCATCATCTTGAATAAAATGTCGATGAAGAGTCTTCACCATTTACTCGGAGTTTTTAAAAAATTATCGAATGCAGCTTCCACGAATCATTTTTAAAGTTTCAGAAATTTGTATTGGATCAATTTATCTGATGCATAAACTTATAACTACTTTAAAAGAAATTTATGAAACAAACTGCAGAAAGCTTACAAAATGATTGTGAAAAAACTGACCTCGAGGAATAAGTGTCAGTAATCACAAACATTGAGTACTTAAGTTGTTACGTTACTTTGTCAGGTGGACTATTACAGAAGTTCTCGAACATTAAAGGGTTTTTGATCTAAAGGTATTCAAACTATCTTGAAAGCGTTGCATCAATCGCACAAGGTGGCGTAAAAAAATAACTCATCCGCAGGTCCGTTAAATATTCTGTTGGTTTCACTGGGTAAACGCGACGATTTTTCACCAGTGTTAAAAGCATGACTTTTGTTGAAAACAGCAGCGACGTCCTCCTAATAAGACAAAACAGATGTTCAATGTTCTCTGGTTTCTAGTGGTTGCCCACTTGATTTCAATCCGTTACTAAGACCGACTTCAAGGTAAGGAATAATTTGGATCCGTCTAGGTCTTTGATGAACTTCTTACTTAGATTATCCTTAACTAATTTTATCCTCTTAGTACATCACGAAACTCCTAGTTGACGATCTGTCACTTTGGCTGATATTTTCAATTAATGTGGACGAAATCCGATACTAAGAACATACGTGTGGTATTTAAGTTTTCGAAATTATTGTGTTACTTCTCGTACCGTTCTTCCAATGTTAAAGTCGAAGGCTTGATAAGCTATTAAAAAAGTCAAAAATGTATTGGTCCTTTATGTATAAAACACAACGCCAGATGGACAGATCTTCACACTTTGTATTTGTCACTAATTAACATTTCACAAATACTGTGTTGTTTGTAATTTATAGTGATATAAGCGATGTCCTATCATGAATAGTCCTCACCCGTGATTACTGAGAATATTATTCTCGGTAACAGATGTGATTTAATCAAATGCTTTGATATTCTTGCTCATATTTATTAATTTAGTAAGTATATTTCTGTCTAAACAATATATCAATGATGTCAACCGTCGTTTAACCACCAAAAATAATAAACTAGATAATTCTTATCAAACTGACGTCAATTTTTTCATTGTTATTTAAGACTACTCAGTAATACGTCTCCAGAAGTCTATATAACATTGGACGAAGAACCTTCAATTTTTACAGCCAACACAGTGACTTTAAACAATTAAGTTGGAGTTTAGTGGTTTACGTTTCGCACGATAGTCGATTTTTAACGTAATTCAATCCTCATCCAATGTCATCAACAGTGGAGTTACTTTTTCCTCCTTAACTCGATTAAACAACGCAAATGCATGATGCTTAATTCAGTCAATAAACGAATAATTCATGTAATTTAGATGGACCATTCAAAACAACATACATACCTCCGTTGTCTCAGCGAAAGTAAACCACAGACGACCAACTTCGTCAACAGAAGACTCATTAATTGTTAAACCAGATTCCTCATTCAGCTCTCGAAGTGCAGCAGCTTTTGGGTTCGCATCACTTAATTCAACTTTACCACCAAATCCGTTCCATCGTCCTTTACCGAAACCACTCTGCTTTAAACCCAAAAGTAACCATGATTTATTGCAGTCTGTGATCGATTCCTGTGCTTTAATCTAGAAGGACAATTTTTAAAATGAAAATAATTCGTTGTTTACTTTTTTTGAAGAACTTTATCAAGCTCCCATTGTATTGTTTTGTTTCAAACTACTAAGCATTAATCAATACACCGTAAAAAGAAATTCAGTGCTGTTACTACAAATTTATGTAATCAAATAAGTATAGGTCCGGATTCTGAGATTGATTCTTGTCAATTTATACAGAAAACTAATCTTTGAATTCCAAAGCAAAGTGTGGTATTAGTCCATAAAGTTACCGACTGCTGTTTTGAGCCATATTGGTAGGTGAAGACTATTTGATTGAAGTCCACACGATTATGTAGACCAATGATGATTTAAAGATACTGGATGACACGGCTCAGGATCGGCTACAATGACTCGAATGCATTATAATCAAGAAGTAACTCCATCTGGTTAGTAATTGTTTATTCAATCACAAGTGTCAATAATTTCTTTTACATAGACGACTTTTAGCAGTTTAGTACTTCCTTCCTTCTTAAGCTGAAATCAGTATTTATTTCATACCCTCCCATAAATCTTGTGGCTAGAAAAGGTGGAAAACCATTCTTTTCAAATGGCTACACGAATGTAGATACCATGTCAAATTCGTTGCAAATACAGCATGCGAAAATATTTTTAAGAAACCGGCATTTACCAATTATCAGGCAAAATAAAAATAAAATACCCAATCACCAGTCTTAATGATGTCACCTAGCCAATGAGGTATGTAAGTGTAAAGTTTTCCACAAACGAGTTGTAGTCAAGAATCACTTCGTTTGTTACAGTGCTTAACACTGATTGTCGATTTGTGCCCAAGAATTCACTTGTCTCAGTTCATAAACGAAGGCGCTTATTTGCAAGTGTAATTTGGTCCATAAAACGAACACTACACGTACAATTATTTAGGTTGCGAAACGTATCTTGCTTACAAGATGAGTAGAATTCAGTCAACGTTATTTGTTTGAAGAATAAATTGAGGTTTCCGCCCACTCTCAACTTTATCAAAGATTAGCTCCCCCTAGTGACAAAAAAATGCAGCATTTATCACATTAGACTGTTGTCCAAATGCTTTGAAATCTTCAAATTGTCACGGAACAATTACCAGAAAGAATAATATCCAACGTGTGAGAATTAACGTAAAACGCAACTCCCCACATACGATGAAACATCCTCAACGACTTTAACACCAAGCCCAATCTTTAACTAAAAAATATCAAATTATCTTACACCCAGTCGCTTTTACACATGCTTCCAATTGATCTTGGGGGCCACATGTGGTCTGTAGATAGTAGTTTTACAACTTCTGATTTAGGTTTACCTGTGGTGATTCCCCAATCAAATCTGACAACCCAAAACCAATACTATGTAATTCAATATATTTAATTTTTATTGCATCCTAGGACATTTATTATTCATGGAGTAGAATAATGACAATTGAGTAGAGATTTACTTGACAGTTTGAAGAAAGGTTATTTTCAGCTAGGACTTGAATGGATCAGAGATTAAAAACAAGGGTTAAAAGGGGAGATAACTTAGCACAATATAAAGTGGTTTGATATTTCATTGATATGGAGTCTGTGAATTAATTCAATTATTCACAAAAGTGACATACCTATCAAAATAACTCATTCATGTTTATTATTTCATTTACGTTGGTACAGCATGGTTGAAAAATATGTTCTGCATAAAATACCATAACATTAACAGAAATGAAAGTAATGAATGCATTGAAGACAGCAAAATAACCCAGAAAATAATAAAGATAACAATTTCATACATTTTTTTCGCCTGTCTATACGTAAAATTCATCAGAGAAAGGGAAATAACATTCTGCATTTGAGAAATATATACACAAAAACAAGGGAATATAACATGAAATTTCAATGAAAATGACAGTTTCTTTTCCCAATCAGTAAAAAAGATTTCTAAGTCAGGTAACTGAAATAATCAATCAGTAAATAATTGAACAAATTAGATTAACTGCCTTCATATGTCAACTTCATGTTAATTATTATTAGTATAAATGTTATTGTCCTTATACATATCATCAGATAGATAACACACAGTAAACATAATACAACAGGAAATAAAAAGATTAGTGTTATTCAAAATAAAGCTAGAAAGTATAAGGGGATATTAATGAACTATTAAGTCACTTAGTTATATTGGTGACGCTGAGGTTATTTGTGGTTTGTCTCGAAATAAATACTGAAAAGTTTCAGGGAGAAGTAACAGTCTCAAACTCAACCTGCCCGGGGACTTCGGGATGGATATCCATCAACAGTGTAAAATAATGGGTGTGCTAAGCCAGAGACTGAAAGAAAGTGAGAACTTACACGAATAACTTTCAACTTGTTAGTACGATGCTATCCGTAAAACCTGAGTATGGTGTTATAAATTGATAAGAAATAAATAGCATTGCGTATATCATGTAATGTTGAACTACGGGAAAAAACGCCATATAAACCTGCCTTTACACTAATTAGGTCGATGGAATCCACTTATTTAAACAATCCTTATTTTTTCTGATACTCATTATTCAATTTTAACATTTTAATAGCCCAACGAACTCAAGGACTACGATGTCACTCATTAAGCCACTAGTTAGTATAAGCGGATATTTTAGGTAGACGTACCAAAAAGAACAGGTGGGTAGAATACATTGAGAAACTCGTGGATACCCAGCACCATTAAACCCATCGGACATCGAAGCAACACACACAAACATTCCTATAGATGTCACTCCATTAATGATCGAAGAAATCTGCATGGCCATCAGACAAATCAAGAGTGGGAAAACAGCAGGACCTGACAATATACCAGCTGAAGCAGTGAAGTCAGACATAGAAGTAACTGCAAACTTTCTGTTCAGAAAGATGCGGAAAGAGGAACGAATGGAGAGAAGGATACATCATCAAGATACCAAAGAAAGGAGATCTGAGCAAGTGTGAGAACTATAGAGGCATCACACTACTATCGATACCAGCAAAAATGTTCGAGTGTTGTTGAATCAGATGAAAAATTCAGTAGACACCCAGCTTCCAGATCCATAGGCCGGATTTCATAAGGATCGGTTGTGCATAGACCAAATCGCGACACTACGCATCATCGTTGAACAATCAACAGCCCACAGTGGGAGAGAACAGACCAGCTTCCAGCTGAAGAGGAAATTAGGAAAAGACGCTGGAAGTAGATAGAACATATATTGCCGAAATAACCTAACAACATCATGAGGCAAGCGCTAACTTGAAATCACGAAGGGAAAACGAAAAGAGGAAGACTAAAGAACACACTGCATCGGGAATTGGAAACAGACATGAAAAGGATGAATAGCAAATGGAAAGGATTGTCCAGGACAGAGTTGGATGGAGGATGATGATGGGCGGCCTGTGCTCTTTGACGAGGGATGACAGGCGTAAGCAATTAAATAAGACATGATAATGATTATCCATGGTGAACTAGAATTCGTAATTTCTAAAACAGATTCGTAGAAAATAAACCCCACAATTTTTGTATCCACAGATTGACTACTAGAAAAGCGAGTAGGTAGTATATATATATATATATTTAGGTGTTGTTTTGCTGTCCGGTGGATTCAATGGAGTTGGCTGCTCACGAGTTTCTCAAAGTTCTCTTCCCACCTTTTCCTTTGTTCTCGTATCTCAGTGATTGGCTTTCCTTCTTTGTCCTTGACCGGCCTCTCTGGTTTATTATATTAGCCTGCCAGTTTCTTCGTTGTGTCATATAGTTGCATCATATTTTTTCTCTTGCAGCGTTTTCCGCTGTCATTGCCAGGTCTTCCATGTACTTCTGCTTTTCTTAGCTTACTTGTTTGCTCTTGTGTATTCAGCTTGTGCCTTGACTTTGTCTGTTTTTGTTCGGCTGTTGTTAACTGCTGTCTTTTTGTTGTTCCTTTCTTGAATCTTGTCTATGGTTTTTGATAGAGATCTATTGCTCAGTTCCATACTTGTTCAATTAACATTTTTATTCCTACTTCACTATCTGCAATAATTAGAAGACTATGTAATTTTGTTTCAGTTTTGGTTTTATATCCGTTGACTTACAAATCGATCGTCATTTTTAAAGAAAATATTCAAATACATAGTCAAGTTGATCCACCATTATTTGTTTGGGATTGATTTTATTCCCAATCATTAAACATATATTGTTCCAGAGACAACGAGGAACTGATTGCAGGGAAATGCTTTTTCGCTTAAATTATCTGAGAAGGTCGTATGCTGTAAATTAACACTAGACGAACTGAGTAATGAGAAATGTGCGGTGTGCATAGTTAAGTTATTTCTCGTAGATGACCATCGTCTACCGTTAAATAAAAATTTGCAGAACGGATGATCTTGTTTTGTGCACGTGCTAATTAATTAAAACGACTTTAGGAACAAAGCGCTTAGAAATGCTCAGACATGACCATTGTCAACCATTAATCAAGACATACGTAAACATGTATTTGGAGGTGAGAATTGATTAATCTATGTGAGATAACTGTAGTTTTGCCCTACTGACTACGAAACCACTTTTAAACAAAAACAAGAATCATAAACGGCTTTTAAAATGTACAATTCGCAGTGCGTAGCAGTAGCCAAATATTATTATGACATTTAGCAGTGATTATCATTAGAACGACCCATGCTGTGCGGTCCATCTTCGAATTGCCAAACAAACATTTAAATAATAATCGTCATCCAAACGAAACTTAAATAGAACAACCAACCCTCCAAATGACATATTCAAGGAGAAAATTAGGCGCAATAAACTAACTGTATTTCTAAGGATAAATTGAGAGAGGGATGAATAATGCAAAGAAATATTGCAGCTGAACGATAAGACCAAAATGTTTTAAATGCGCAGGAATCTATAGAATGCTCTTAATTTTGATTAATACGGTAAGAACTCTATACTAAGGGGTTGACGCACACCTAATGACAGCACGCCGAAGGCAACTCCAACCATATAATAGTGGAATAAACGATTCAGTAAATTTTACCATCTAGGGAGTAAAATTTAATCGATCTGAAATCATAAAGTGAAACATGTTGACAAGATCGACAAAATTAAAGGTAAAGACAAGAGTGGAATCGCAAAACATCCGGATCGCTTACTTCAGATCCCGAATCGTCAATGACTAATGGAAAGTCAGTGATCAATTCACTGGGTGTATATATGACTAACATGAGCGTATATAATTTTCGGTTGACCCACTGAGAGGAGAACGGACTATATTCACATTTTGAAACGGACATCTACAAATAAATGTAAAAAAATTGTTGCACGGAGCTAGCAAAACAATAGGGATTTGAAACGGATTTCCTCAAGGGGGATTGTCCGAAGTATGGAACAACAATTCACATCCAAACGCTTTCTTCCCTTGAAGAACAAATACTTTTCCATAGATAACTGACATCTGATTTGCTTTAGGTGATCTTTCTAGAACTAACATTATTATCGACCCAGATCCTATCAGTTAATTAATCTGGTAGATCTATTACATTAGAAATAATGTTCGGAAAGAAAACTGGGGCTATTCGAACAGTTAAGTAAAGTGAATTTATCTTTCGAAAAACACAAGCATATCGTACAGACAAGTTACATAAAATAGGACTCTTGCTTAAATATAATGCATAGAATAAATGCTGACAAGTCACACTGAAATATTAAGGATCCACACAACTGCTAGCATTGAAGCAATCAGTACATCACTAACTAATCATGTAGAAATGACGAAATGCACTGAATACGGAAAACTGAGGAAATTTCGTTAATACTAAGGACAAATTTACAGGATAGTGTAAACGTAGAGATGATTCAAATAGTAATTGATGAACACGATATTTTGAAATAAAGTTTAACACACTCCCAGTACGGACGACAATGACCTGAAGAAAAAGAATATGATCTTACAAGCCAATAACAATATTACCATCGGCGTAACATTATATATTTACCAAAAAATTTCAAATGTCATGAGAAAATATGCTAGCTATTTAGTCTCTTTATTATTGCCTCTCATCCTCTATGTTTTCCATTCATATGAATGACATTGTTTATCATTTGGGCATTAGTAATAGCAAATCTTCGATTTTGACGCGAAACTCATTTATACTTATGACTAGATAGCATTTCTGCATTACAGCTTATGTCACCTGGTGATGAGAACTCCAACTCTAACTCCTAACCTTAATTTCTAACTCCAAATCCTGATTTTGTTTTCTCGTTAACTCATAAACCTCTTTCTACCGTGGTAGGAAAATTTTGCCAAGGTCACTCTAGGGGCATTCAGTCTTCAGTAATAAGTAAAGGAGTTCTATTGAGTTGTTTTAATCCTTTAAGCTTGTTACACTGTGGAGGTCCAATCTCGTCTTCAATATATCAACAGAAGGTGCTGATATTACGTGTTCTGGTAGAGAATTCCAGTAATTCACTACTCGGTGCGAGAAACGAAACTCCAGACGTAGACGATTTGATCTCGGTTTTTGGACTTTCTTCGAATGTCCTCTCAAATGTTCAGCTGTAGATGGAAGGAAAAGATAGGACATGTTAGTACCAAGGTCATCGTTCAGGATACGATATGCCAATATTAGATCACCCCGTATTCGCCGGTAACATAACGGAAATAAGTTGAGGTGTCTGTCTGTCTTCATAATATAGGCCAGATAGACCTTTTACCATTTTTTTCCCGCGGAGTTGAACTCGTTCCAACACATCCGCTTCATATTTGAAACAACTCGCTGCTTGAATCCCATATTCCAAATGTGGTCGTACGAAAGTTGGGTATAATAATCTAAACATTTCCTCATCCAGATACCGGAAAGATCTACGAATAGACCATAATACCCTATAGCCTTTTGCAGCAGCAGCAGCCTTACAGTGGCTAGTCGTTTTGAGATCATTGCTTAGTATGACTCCTAAATCTTTATAGTTTCTTACTTTTGGTAACACAAATCCACATATTGTGTAGTAATAAGAATCATCATAGCTATTTAGTTGCATCACTACACTTTCGTTACGATTACCTTCCAGTGACCACCCGTTCATCCATGCCACTAATGAGTTTAGATCTTCCTGTAATACTATTCTGTCTGACATGCTATATATAGGTCTCCAAATCTTTATGTCATCGGCGAATAGTAGGACGGATGACTTACCTACAGTTGGTAATTCATTTAAATGAAGTAAAAAGAGAAGATTACCGAGACCTGTGCCTTGGGGGACTCTACTTTTTACTGTTTCCCACGATGAGGGAGCTCCATTTAGTTATACTCCTGGTCTCCTGTCATGTAGAAAGTCTCTTATCCAGTCTATGACTGCATAACGAATTCCAAAACTTTCCAGTTTTAATTAAGGACCAGAATGGGAAACCTTATGAAGGCTTTACTTAGATCTATGAAGATCACATCTAGGGGAATACTGCGATCTTTAGCTTCAGCCCGATCTCCTGCAGTGAGATTTGTCAAACATGATAGGCCTTTCCGAAAACCATGTTGTTCCTTGGATAAAAGATTATGTCCATCCACATAGTTTATAACAGTCATCCTAATAATTTTTTCCATCAGTTTTACGACTGCACTAGTTAAGCTGACGGGCCGATAGTTACTAACTAAATCTCTACTCCCAGCCTTATACACCGGACTGATTATCGCTTCTTTCCAGTCTCTTGGCAATCTGGACTGCCGCAGGGACATATCAAACAGTATCGTTAAAGGTTCAGCAATTACATCTGATAGAGCTTTCATAATCCTAGGATGAATATCATCAGGACCACCAGACTTATCAGGTTTGAGATACTGAAGTAGCCTTAAAGCAGTATCTTTCGTATTAATTACAGGGTCCATCAACAAGATGCTACAATCGCAGTGAATAGGTGGTCGGTCCTCATTATTGGTAGGAAAGACTTTACTGAAATATTCCGATGAAGCTTCGGCTTTTTCGTATCATTTCTTGCCGAAATTAACGGATTTTCTTGTATCAAAAGTGGTGGGATTCCATCACCTCTCTGAGTTCGTCTCTTTATATACGAGAATAAACGTTTCGGACTATATTTACAATCCCTAACCAATTGTTTTTCGTATGACCGTCTAGTCCTACTAATTAACGCTTTACAAGTATTTCTAATCTTACAATAACTGGATCTGTACTGTTCTAAGCCAGTAGAGATGAACATATTCCAATGCTTTTTCCTAAGCCTAAGAAGTTTCTTGACTTGTTTATTTATCCATGATGGACTATTATTCGGTCTACGTGGTACCAAGTATGATATGAACGGGGAAGTGACTGCACTAAACTTGCCTTTAAATATAGACCACGCCTTTTCAACTGATGAGCTAATATCTACTGACCAATCTATCCTAGCAGCACACTCCTGAATGGTTGGTATGTTAGCTCTCCATATGTTTTGGCGAGGCTTAATCTGATCGTAAATCACGTCGTTAGCTCTAAACGTGAATGATAAAACAGCGTGATCACTATTTACTAACGGGGAAAGAATACTTAGGTTGAAAATATCCTCAGTCTCATGAGTGATTACCAAGTCCAACAGAGAAGAACCTTGGTTTACACCAAAACGTGTAGGTTTGGATACATGTTGTACTAATGCATGTTCCATTACTGTTTCCAAGAGCCTGCTATCAAATGAGTTTATAGAGCATTTCGTGGTCATCTCAGTCCAACTAATGTCAGGTGCATTAAAGTCTCCTAATATCAAGCACTGTTATTCGCACTCCATAACCGAATGTGCTCTAAAATAAAGTCATCAGCCAAGCAGACTGGGCTGCGATAGATGACACCGAGTAAAAATGTACAACATCCGATAGTGAGCTCACAGCTTATGACTTCACTAGTTCCACTTTCATGGTATTCGCAAACAGCGGAGCGGATACTTATATTATTGGCTATGTATAGAAGGACTCCACCTCCTTTCCTGCATCTATGCCTATCACTTCTTAAACAATGGTATCCGGATAATTCTGGGGTAATATCGAAGTCATGGACTAACCAAGTTTCAGTCACAGCTACAATGAGTGGCTTTAATTTGTCCACTAATGCTCCTAGTTCGTAGAATTTATGTCTTAGACTACGAGCGTTGACATATAAAACTCCTAGGGAGAACTACTTATCACAAATTATGGTCTCACCATTGAATGAAAACATAAAAATACTTTGCGTGTGGAAATAAAACACGGGAACTAAAATCCACCCACTCCAAATCTATCTTCAGCAAACAACGAAAGTGCAGTAAGGTTTGGTGATAACGGACTAAGATTGCTGGTATCTAATCTATAGCACTTTATATATAGACGTTCACTTGGAAGCAGAGGAGATCTGAAACAACAACACAACAGTCATGACCGGTAAATGCCTCTGAATTAAGAAAGCGGTATTTTGGCACGATAGATATGTTCTTAAAATCGAACAAAAAGGGAAACTTATTACTGTAGCTGTAAATAAATCCCCAGAATCAATAGCTCTGTAAGTGATCAACATTAGATGCTGACCTCATTAGTTTATATGGACTTGTTTAGCTGAAGGTTTTCGGTCATGCATCCGCTACAGATCACGTTACAACATGGCGTGGGAAACATCTACGATCATTAGCCAGATTAGATCAATTGCTTCTCGATATATTGATAACGCATCAAATATATCTTCCAACCTCTTCACTTCTGACTTCCGATTTTAGCTGGATGGGCACGATTCGATTATAGGTGTTACTAGTAAGGTGTTGTCAAACTACAATACTGATGGTATCTTCATGATGTTTGTCTAGTCCGAGTAGTGAAATTGTTGTTATTGTGAGAGGTGTGAGTGTTATCTATCTTCCATCGATTGCAATGTCTATGAATACGATGAACTATATAGTTTATATTTCTCAATGGATCGATCTTACTTGTGAAAGCTCGTCTTATGTATGCCAGGAGCAAAAGACTTCAAGGACACTGGCATGTCACAATCTATCCACGATCCAGGTTACATCTGCTCGCGATTCTTTTTGCTTCCAGAAAAAGAGAACAGGACGCCCTCGACCAATCCTGATGGCACCACTTAGCGTGAAGTTTTACCACTCGGTAAGCCGAGGCAAACTGCCGGAAATTTGGAAGCTTGCTCACATCACATCAATTTTCAAAGCAGGTCGACGCAGTGAACCCTCAAGCTACCGACCAGTGGCCCTTCTCTCCATACCTTATAAAATTATGGAGTCCCTAATATACGACGGTATACATGAATACTTATTATCCCTAAAGTTATTCTCATCCCTGCAGCATGGTTTCAGAAAGGGTCATCCTTGTGTGACCAACCTGCTGATTGCGGTGGATAGATGGACAACCATCCTTGATCGCAAGGGGAAGGTTGACGTCATTTACATTGATTTCTCAAAAGCTTTTGTTAGGGTCAACCACATATGTCTTATCAATAAGTTTAGACGACTGGGTATCAAATCCCCTCTGACTGACTGGCTCCCTTCATATCTAGAAAACTGACGTTTTAAGGTCAGGGTTAACTTCACTCTCTCTCAGGCTATGGAATGTTCGAGTGGGGTTTGCGGAGGATTTGACTCGACTTCAAAGTTGGGCAGACGACAACGGACTTACCTTCAAAACTTCAAAGTGTAAAGTAGTCCATCATTGACATGTTGCAGACTATAGTTACAACTTAGGAAACTCTTCCCTAGAAGTTTCCCAAGTCGAAAAAGATTTAGGAGTGTTGGTACCCTACGACTTGAAGTCGTACGCTAACTGTGATAAAAACGCATTTCAAGCAAACCTTGTACTGGTAACATTGAAGCGCATTTTTGGCCTGTTTGATGGTAGAACTTTCCACATAATCTTCAACAGTTTTATTCATCCCCACTTAGAGTGCGGATACATAGTATTTCTTCCCCCCCCCTCCAAAAGGATAAAGACACCCTGAAACGTATCCAACGTCGAGCCACGAAATCAGTTCGGAGACTCAAATTCCAAACTTATGAAGAGCACCTCCAATCACTTAACCTTTACCCGTTAGAGTACAGGCATCTTGGAGGTGACCTTCTTATGGCTTAGAGTATCCTTAACACTTCTGGTCATCCCCTTAAACATCTTAAGCTTAGTCACAACACTAACCTAAGGGGTAACACCCAAAAACTGGAGATCCAACATAGCAGAACAGACTATAGACAAAACTTCTACTCCGTAAGAGTTGTCAAATGATGGAATTCGCTGCCGACTGAGCTAGTCCAAATGACTTCATAGGAGTCCTTTAAGAGGAAACTTGACCTATTCTTAAGGACTAAGGATTACATATTATTATGATTAACCAATTTCTTTTTTTCTCTATTATCGTTAATATACCTAGGTTCTTGCCTGGGGGTATTGGTGATCCACTGCTACTAGACACAGAGGCCCGTTAAGCGAAAGCTTCTTCTATTCCGTCCACAACTATTTGAACCATTTGAAAATGGGGAGATTGATAAGTTACGAAGCAACAATTGGTTCAATGTGTGTACTACAAGACATAAAAACCGAAATCGATGTTCTTCGCAATGAATTTGTGGTTTTAGTGCAGCAATAGAACACTTACATAATAGAAAACCTGATATTCATGCAAACCCTCAGCAATGGAAATACAAAATGACCGCCTATTGTCACGCCGTTCAAGGTCGTTAAAAAAGAGCGGCGGGGGCTTTGAAGGCTGACTGTTCTTTTTACCGTGCCTCGATCTTGGTATTGTTTTCGTGCTGTTTGTTATCTATAGCTACTCTTGATAAATGTAAGCATACTTCTTGCGCCTGTCGGTTGGTCGTATCACCTTTCTAGTTTGTTTCCAACCGTCTTGTTATTCTGCACGTTTCTAAAGTACACAAAGTACTTAGCTAGTTCAAGCGACTTCCCAAGAGTCTTTTAAGAGGAAACTTGACATAGTCTTAAGAGCTAAGGATAACATCTTACTATGGTTTACCATTTTTTTTCCTCTTTTGTCGTCAATATACCTAGGTTCCTGCCTGGAGGTATGGGTTATCCACTCCTTCTAGACACGGAAGCCCGTTAAGTGAAAGCTTCTTCTATTTCGTCCACAACCATTTGAACCATTTCAGATAGACGCGATCCGTCACATGTAGTTTATGCTCTTTCATTTTCAGTAGTCTAGATTCGGGGTCGTAATGAAATTTGGCTGTGGGTGTGTGAGTTTGTAGTTTGCTATACTCTCGTCTCAGTTAACTCTTCAATGAAGTTATTAGCCGAGCAACTGAGTTTTCAGTGTCATTTGGTAAATATGAGGTATAAACTCGGAATTTCCAGAGATGTTAGCCGTTTCGGATTATCATGAGACATCAAAGTCAGACTAGTGGAGTGTTTTATCAGGGATTAAGATTGTACCATGATTCTAGGATTCTGCAGAATAATTCATCTCAGTTCGTTATGGAAAAACCCAACCCTTACGCCTATTGTCGATCACTTTTCTGGTATTTGTATCGACGTTATTGCCCTGGTTCGCTCGAAATGGGGAGAGTCCGCCCTCCCTCTCGAAACGCTTCCACATGGCCACGCGTATATAGCCTCCGGGTGTGGCCCCCTAATAAAACCATTTGCTTCAGTTTGGGCCCCTGGGCTGGATCACAGCCCTCACACAATTCAAATGAGATTTGTGTGACGCATATATATCTGGTGCCCCTTTGTACCAATATTTATGTGTTGAAATAAATAGATACTGGATACCTAAGGTTACCTGACAATTTATGAAGTATCCAAAATAATAGTGATGTAATCTCACTAATTTTTGGGTGGTTATTAAACCCATGAACTGAAAGAAATCTATAACCCTGTGTTCACTAACGTCGAGCCAGTACTGCTTTGGGTTTTACCGCATGGGTTAACTTGGAAATGGAGAATAAGACAGCTGAATTTCCTTGGTTTATTAAAAGGATGTGAGTGTCAATCTAAAATGTAGCAAATTGAATTACTGCCAATATTTTAAGATTCTAATTCATCTTTCCCAACTTTTATTTTTCCATTTTTTTTATCGAAGTATATCTTCTGTATGTAGTATTTATTTTTTCCTTTCATGGATACTACGACCCATTTAGTTTTCATTTCGTCGATTTCCTTTTTTGGTACTGATGTGGACATAGCGTTTTAGGTCTACCAAAATTTTTGCTATGCCCGACGTTGCTGACCGAATGTGGGTATAAAAAATATTTTGTCATACAATTTTTTTCACCTCATCTTGTGTTCGCTAAGATTATTTCAAAAGTAAGAAATTTATTTCTGAGTTACATATTCTGGGTTTTTATGACCTTTCTTTTTTTAAATATGGTACTTAACATTTTAGACCATGCCGTATCTAATGGATGAAGAAGTTTCCAGTGATGAATCTGTAAGCTTTTAAATCGTAAGTAACCATTGTAGGTCGAATGTGAAGATGTGGAGATTGAGTATGTTTTTTTTAACATTACTGACAATGGATAATCATAAGTTACAAAAATTTGTCCAAAAGTACAACAGGACCACCAAGTTATGCATCAGTAGCTCAGAAAGATTCAGCTAAGTATGATATTATTTTACTGCCAGTGTAACAACTTTAGAAAACCGAAAAACCCAAGTGATTTACGTATGAGTAAAGGAAAGGTGTTGAATTATCTCCGGATACCGAAAGCTGTTGATTTCATGTCTCCAGATCTAACTGAATATGTTACAGAAACCCAAAGGGCTGGTCTAATTGCACAACTTAAAGTTAATAAAGACTAGTTTTACAAAATTTCTTTTTTTTGACTATGCATCCTTAGCATAAACAATAGATGTCATAAAGAATATGCTAGAAAATGGTACATGTTGAATATAATCCTTTTTGTCTTGCCACGTGTTAACTGAACACATTCAGAATCCCGCAGATTTGTTAAACCATGTTTTTGTTTGTTCATGAATATTTGACTAGATGATTCAGTATTAAACAGTGGTGTTTCCTGTTTTTTCACCACCTATGCGAATTATAGATGCTTGAATTTGTAGTCCTCGACTGGGTCCTTTCGACGCAAAATTTTTCGTGAGAATTGAGAAGCTGATCTTGCCATGCGTTCAGTTTTTGTTGTCAAAACATAAAATATCAGGACATACTTTTTGTCAGTTTATACCATACGGCCATTGCTTTTCCTAGTCATTTATATTCTAATTCGATTGTAAATAACTATATAATACTGAACTGTTGAGACGATTTAGAGACTCTAATGTATGTAAGGTATTGGTAAATTTTTATCACTTGGTAAAAAATCTGAATAATCTCTATTTCTATTTATACATATTCACCCGCGATATAATGCTTCATACAATAAGTCACCGGTAAATATGTCATACTAAATAGGTTAATGACATTATTTTGAAGTAACTATAAAAAGCGTGATGATCATTAAAAGACATGAGGTCGAATGGTATGAAACGTAACCTATGCGCAGTATGTTCCCAGTTAAAAATTCATAAAGTTACACTAACTTAAGCAGATGATGGTGAGGTTTAAGGGTTGATTGGGATCAGAGTCTTGAACCTAGTTAAGTTTTATATTCCTTTAATGAAATTCAGTTCATTCTCTAGTTTTTGATGCATGTAAAATGCAGTTTTGTTTTAACGTATCAAGTTTTTTACAGCGAAACTTCATTGTACCGTACTTGTCGAAGGCAAGTTTAGGAATTATCCTCTTCTTGCACGAACCTGGTAGTTAATTACACCCGGGCAGTATCACAGCCCTCATACAAACCAATGATAACTACGACATCATCTATGTGCTCTCTGGGGTCCTCTTTCTTTATCTCAAGTCTGGACTCAAATTGATCACATCGTGATCAGCTGCGGCTGGGGTAGTTGTGTACAGGAATGCCGCTCCTTTTGGAGCACCTATCTGGACTCTGATAATGCCCTTGTTTGCGTTAATCTTGCATTACGTTTTAGTGGCCAACAAATTCATCTTCCTAAACTGATTGACATCAGCAAATTGGTTGCAGCTTCTGTTGCAACAAAATGTCAAACCGAGCTAGGTTCAAGGCTAGCTACTATTCCATCGAAAAGTATAGATAATTGGTGGTTGTAATTGTATGATGCCGAATAAAGTCACTTGCAGCTTGGCGAAACGTTGCGCTCATGAGCATTGGGTTTCTTCAAGCTTCTTACAACTTATTGAAGTCTGCCGATCTACTTCAGGTGACCCTGAGTTTAACCACACGTTAAGACTGTTAAGTGATGGAATTGGACAAAGTTTGCTCGAGGACCGAGAAGGTTGGTGGTCGGAGCGTGCCAATTTTTCGGAAGCATCGGGTTCATCTGGTAACTACCGGAAGCTCTTTCAACTCATCCGAACCACTGGCAGCAAGAATTCTGGTGTGAGTGAAACAATCCGTGAAGATGACGGGATGCCAATCATTAACATCTATCGACGCCTTGGACGATAGGCAGAGTTTTTCAAGGAGCAGTTCAACTGGTCTGCTGTCCTGGTAACACCCTCTGCCAAATGTTAGAATACCGTCATACTTATTACAGGCAAACAATCGTGGTATTTCCTGACATTAGGGACGCCGTTGATTTGTTGGAAGGGGCTGTTTTCTGGGAATTTCCGTCAGAGGATGGTGTGTCTGAGCAGTTTATTAATATATTGAAAGCTCTATATACAAACATCTCAGACAGAGTGAGGGCATACAATCACCTCTCTCCATTGTTCCATTCAAACAGTGTGGTTAGACTGGATTGTCCAACCTCACAGTTCCTCTGCAACTTTGCCATCAATGGCGTCCTAGAAACAGCTCTGATGGATGTAAGTAATCGTGGTGTGCGTCTGTTGCCTGGAGAAAGACTTCTGGACCTTGAGTGTGCGGATGATATTGTCTTACTGTGCAATGATACCCAAGCCATGCAATCCGCACTTAATCAGTTAGTAATTAGTGTCCACAGGTATGGTATGTACTTTGCACTTCCGAAGTGAACAGATAGAAGTAGTTGAGAAGTTCGTGTATCTAGGTATTTGCATAAGTGCTGGTGGTGGCGTGAGTGATGAGATCGATGCACGTATAATGAAAGCCAGAGCGGCTTATGCCAATCAGGGCCATCTTTGGCGCCTTCGTGATGTTAGTCTGGCTGTAAAAGGTCGGAGCTATAACAAGTCGATGAGAGCAGTTTTGCTCTCTGCTTGTGATACCTGACCTCCGAGTTGAGGATGTTAGACGACTTTCTATGTTTGATCATTGTTGTATCCGAAGGATTGCTAACATCCAGTGGCAACACCATGTTATCAATGCAGAGGTTCGGCATCGTGTGTTCGGCGCAGAGACGATAATTCAATTGGTGTCACCATCTTGAAACATCGACTTCAGTGGCCGGGACACGTTCTACAAATGTCGTCCCATCTTGCGCATTATTTGCCGGTGTGTGTTCATTATTATTATTATTATTATTATTATTATTATTATTATTAGTTTGATGTCTTCATATATTCACATAAATCTTACTGTATAATAAAGTAAAACCTGATAATGTAATTGAATATGATACTGTCTGCTTATATGTTGTAATTTATAATATGCCGGTTTTTAATACTATCATCTTGTTGTCAACTAATAATGATAAATAAATGAAAACGTTGACATTTTTCAATACTCGATCATTGAGTAGATCAGCTGTATTAAAACATATACTAGCAATACTATATGAATACCAAATCTGTTATACAATCATATATAAAATTAAAAAAAACGATTTATTCTTTTTATTTAATTATGTCTGGAAGACGAAAGATACTTAAAAAGATTTAACGTTATTCCTTAAAAATATTAAGTCAGATCTTCACGGGGATGAGATTATCGTTTTTTGTTTATTTCAAGAAAATGACAGTTTTCGTTATATTAAGATAAAAAAGTAGTAGTAGTAGTTTCCATTCAGCTGATTCCTCTTTTTCTGCTTGTGTATTCATCATCTGTAATAATGGATATAAAATGATTTAATTTCATTGTTAGTGCGCATAATAATTATTAAATATGTTTTTATTATTGACATAAATATACAGGCAAAGAATCGTTCTGTAAATGCAACATCAATAACTTGTAGTTTTTGTTGATAGTTAAGGCTGTGGTACATATTCGTACTTATTGTCCGGTGTAATAATTAACAAATACCCTTGTTTTGGACCTGTTAAAATAGTTGGTTGTGTATATGCGAGAGGTGAATACTGACAATTTTGTTGTTGTGATGTGGATTGTTGGGTTAACTGTTGATCTGTTGTTAATGACGGTAATACAATAACAGCATTAGTAGGCGAGGCTGTCATAACCCGTGGATTCACCCCTGAAGTTGCTGGAAGGCCTATAAAAACTGAATTAGAATGTGGTATTTGAAAAACAAGTGGTGCTTTTTTACTGTTTTTGTTATCCGTTGCTTGTTGATGCTCTGAAAAATTCAACATTTGTGGAGTAGGCATGATAACGATGGGATATTGAGGATTAGTGTGAAGACAATTTGATATTTCTTGTAAAATCTAGTTTTAAAATAAAAAAAGGGGAAAAAGTTTTAAAATCTTACAGTGTCATTGATTAAGTAATATGATATTTGAAACAAATTATTCGATAGTCATTAATTGGTTTAGTAACCGTAAAGCTAATCCCGTAGGACTAATTCCTCATTTTTTGTTCGTCTCACTTTGATTCTTATGGCTCTTCATTTTCGTAATGTTAGTTTATGAAAAGTTTTCAAAATTAATCCAACGTACTTTGATAAGTTCTCGCAATAATAATGATTATTTATGTAGTAATGTACCTACCATTATTTATTCTATACATTTCTTAAGTACTTCTAGCACTGATATGTATTGTACTGCTAAGTCATAGTGAGCTTTATGTAGGGTTATTGTGTTCCTATCAAATATATTACTGTGATAATACCATAGAAAATACAAATGGTCCTACGACTTTGGCGAAACAACACTGAGTCTTATTCAAATTCTGTCATGTTGAACTTATACATACTACTGAAAACCGGCCACCGGAAGTTAATTCGTTCATCAGGATCAACAATGTTAATTCAGTAATTGAATTTAGAAACAGACATGTAACAATATGGTTGGATGTTATCCTGATTGCTTTTCCTTTTCTTATCTCTACTAAATATAGATTACCTTAGTTAACCATCAGTTTATTATTTAGACTTAAGAAAGAAAGCGAATCATACTACTAGGTCAGTTTGGGAAAGGATAGGAGTCGAAAGTAGTGTGGTTTGAGATTAAGATAATTAGCTTAAACAGCTATTCAGCTCCAACTATCTGGTTGAAACCAGTAAATGAACGATATCTGGGTATTCTAAATTGAGTGCATGATAGCCACATGGTGTGCTCAACTAAGAATCACATCTCCCATCTTTTGTTCATCTCAGTCGTCCGTTTCTAACTCTTTTTACACTCGATTTATCACATCTTAGTTGAGATTAATGTATATCTTTGCAGATACTGGTGTAGATCATAATCAGGCTGAATGTAGATTGAAATACTGAGTTGTTGAAAGCGAATGGGATCAATATTTATTTTCAGGACTACACAAAATGACGAATCAGTCACGACTAGTAGGACAGCTTTAAATTTGGCGAACAACTCCAATTTAGTTATGGATGAAAACTATTATGTTCTTTTAAGTATACAGCCTGCCAAATAAATGCCCAACTGTGTCCTATACATTCGAGGGTGATTGTTTGTTGGTTTCTGCCTCATAATTCCATTGTCGCGTTTGGTCACTCAAGCTTAGGCGTTAACAGTTTCCCTTTGCTTTTGATGTGGAAAATGGTCTTACAGAGACAGTAAAATTTTAAACAAGCAGCTGAAGACCTTGAATGTTGAGGATTATCAGAGATATTTCAAGCAACATAAATGGAGAAGGATTATTCTCCACAACTGTAGAGTGTTTTGAAAGGGATAAGATCAGTGTACCCTAGATTCCGTAAAGTTTTTGTGGATGTTAGTATATTTATTAGACAGGCCACGTAAAATTGATGACCTCAGAATACAGTTATTGCGTTTAGCTAAACAGTATTAGACTATCGAATGAGATCGACATTAGTAATCAGTTAGTCGCGTGGCTAACATAAGAGATGAGACTAGTAATACTTTACAGAATATCTGGGTACTTATATTTATAAGTCAATAGTTTGTCTTTGAGAACTAACATTTTATCTCGTGAAACAAGCATTAAATTATAAATATAGAGAAAACAAATATCACTGTCAGCCCTTAATGCACTCCGAAAACATGGATGATATTTTATTAAGTATCTGGTAATATCATGAAATAAAGTCGAAAACTCAAGTTAATACTTCATTTTAACAAGAAAAGTGCAGTTTATTGATATAAAAATATAGACTTCGCAAACTATATATGAAATTTACAAATTAAAGATAAAGTAAACAGCTAGGCTTGAAGGTAAAAATCTTACTACCGTCAGTTCTGTTCATTTACAATAAACATTGCTTGTTATATCAGGGCTTACCTTACTTAAGTAATCTCGTTTTTGTTCTGAATTAGCAGTACTTTGAAGATATTCGGGGCTGGGGTTTTTAGGTCTTTCCAATTTTCCCACCATTTCTGTTGATGCTGACGGCTGGAGATTATTTGCTTCATAATCTTTCGACTGATTCTGATTAGTAGATTCACCCATAATAAATCGTGTCGGACTAACTGGAGTTGAATATGGAGCACCCAACGATCTGAGAAGTTTGTTTGGGGTATCTACAAAAATATGACAATGGGAATATATTCGTAAGTTAGTGTTACTTTGTCGTCTAGATCTTTTCTGCGTGAAACTAGTAAATCGTCTGATGATCAATATTTGCAGTTCTAGGCTTGGTAGTAAACTCCTATCAGTCATTGTCAAGCTAGGCATTACCATTTGTGTTAAGTTATGAAAACAATACGATATTCCATCGGATCCTCGTTCATAATAGACAATACTATCAGCTCAGTAAGTTGCGTTAATCAGGACAGAAATTAAGCTTCATGTAATTCAACCATAGTTATCAATATCTAAATCATTTTGAATTCCATTGTGACCACGTAATAACATTAAGTGGAGAATCTTCAAAAACCATGCAATAGAGGATTTCATTCTAATTTGAAAACGTTTTGGTATTTTGCACTCAATGTCTCACATGGAAACAAATTAGAAAAAAAAACATCCAAGGAAGATACACCTAATCCAATTGTTCATTTATCCAATTTCAGTCAAGTCCTTATTTCACATAAACACCGTCCATTATTATCAATGATACTGATCTTATTTATATCATGTTTATGCTGTACAATTAAGGGTGATGAAATTAAAGAGTGATTTCACGTTTTATGATCAATTGTAGACGATTTTTTACTTTATTATGTGATTGTATTGGAACACAGTAAATTGTCTTCAAAGGTAAAATAAACCTTTTACCAGAGTATTTTTCGTTTTAATTTTGTAATAGAATAAAATGATGATGGAAATAAAAATAACCAGTAAACTAACTTATACTTTTATTATGCCAACAACGTTCATCCGCCATAGGGTATGGAGAATAATTCATTTGTATATTTGGATTAATTGCTATTTGTGAAGTAGATAAAAATGAATTATGCCCCGATTTATGGTATAAAGAATACTGTGTAGGATTTGAAGAACACCAACATGTATTTTGTATAGATTGATTTGATGGTATAACAATTGTGCTTGAACTCATTGGATAATAGATATTTTTATCATTATTATTATTATCATTATCACCATCAATATTAATATGTTTATCAATAGAATGATAATGATCATTTTCTACCGTGTCGGTGATTTCATTTATTCTATAATCTGAATTATTTTTTGTCAATATTATTGATGGTGATGTACTTAAAGAATTTTGTCCAGGTGATTGATACCATGTTCGTGGCCTATTTCTTGGTATACTCAGACTATTTGTATTAAACACATTATCAGTATTATTATCTTCAGATTCACTCATCATTTCTGACCAAACTGATTGTTCTGGTTTTTCAGTATAATTTAAACTTTCACTTAGTTTTGTATTGAAACTGTGATTTTTTGGTTCATTTTCAATTTCATGTCTTATTCGTTCAAGACCCATGACTCTTGGCAAAGAACCATCTGATGAGGAACTCAATGGTCTACGTCTTGCATAAATTGGTCTTTGAATGTGATAAAAAAAGGAATATTAATAGTCAAATATATAAATGTAGTAAAAAATTATTTTGAATTTCATTATCATCACTGAATGAGGTTGTTAAGTGAACTACTTAAAAGAAGGGAGCAACGTACTGAAATTCCATAGTATTTTGAAATTCCTTATCGTTTATTCTTACAGCTTAAGAAAGATTTTTTTTTTAGGTTAAACGTATATGTGCTTTTAAAAACCTTTGTATCAAAGAATATATATATTTAAGTAATACCTATTTCATGGTTTAAGATTAGCAGAAGTAATAGTATAACTGAAATAACTCTGGAAATGTACGGTATACTAACTTGTGAATATAGCAGTCTCTAATTAGATGAGATTGTAGATTGATGTAAATGTCACTGAAAAGAAATAATTGGATAAATCTTCCCTCTCCGCGTTATCAGTTATTTTTGCTAATTTTAATTCTCAGTGAAAACTTTTCAGAATCAGTTATATCTTCACAAAACAATAAATAAATATTGCAAAGTTAGCTGATACATGTTTAAAGAATCCTCACTTACTGAAGATCAGCTGCTGGTGGAAAAAACACATAGTCTGTATCAAGTTTTACTGCACCAAATCCCTTTGTTCTAATTAATTCGAGCATTTGACGAACTGTATGTTGTAGCGCTGTCAATATTTGTACACGAAAACCTGGCCGATTACCAGCTTTTTCCCATGAATCAAACTGAAAATGAGATATATGTAAAAGATTTAATATAATTAGTCTTTTGTGCATGATCGCTGTATATTATTTTTGCAGTATATTTGGAATAATTATCTTTTCATTAATCCACCTTTGTGGCGTATCATATTGTTTAAGGTAATCTTAATCATACGATTCAGTTATTGGTATCGAAAGACTAAATCCGAAGGACAATCCATGATTTTTAAGATTTCAATTATAATAAGTCACAAGTAATACAGTTATCTACTTATAACACTTTATCTTAGTGTTACGTTATTGTAGAATTCGAAGCGTTAACTACCGACAAAGTAGCTAAATTTCAAATATTGGGTCTTTTGTATGCTTGTAAGTGCATATGTTTATGAGTACTTACACTATTATTTTATGTTTTATCAGTGCCCTGATTGATTTCATTTAGTAATTAATACTTTCAATCTAAACTATTCTTTAAAAGCTGTTTAGCTAACTAATTATAACTTCTGTCTTAAAGCTTGAATTTTTATCCAGCTAATGTAAAATAAAAGTGTTAATGAAAACAAACCAACAAGTTTTATACTATTCTATAGTTTAGTTAACTCGAATTGAAATGCTGATTACGTTTAATTAATTAAGAAGTGGTATACATTATTAATCTCAAATGTTTAATTCCATTTGAATTGTTCTGATTATCATCTGGGATGACAGTACTCAACTCATAAACCCACTATACAAATAATTAAACTACATGCACAAAGTGTTCAAAGTACTTTCTGCCATTTGTGAAGAACTTTGAATGAAGTCTCAGACTATATACTTAAATGTAGGTGGATTTATAACCATGTTAAATATATGATTACAGTAAGACCAAGCAGACTACTCACAATATGTTTACGTTGCGTAGTTATTTAATGCTATATTAGTTTACAGGAAAATTAGGCCTTGTGCAAATTCATTTAACCTGGATAGCACGTATGCTACTTTTGATGCATGTATTAGGACAAACAGGACACTAGTAGACAATTTCCTATCATAACAATTGGTTTTCTTTGACAATCAGATCACTTGTAGCCTATCCTGGCTATATGAACTCATTTTATGGACAAAAGTAATACACAAGTATCATTACTAACATTTGACCGTATAATTTCCAATAAACAAACCATTTGGTAGGTTGTTAATGATAAAAATATCAATAACTTCATTTTTAATAGCAATATATATTGCATTTAGTTCACTATTTTTTTCTTTAGAGATTTAAGTCATAGAAACAAGACACTAAGGTTCATGCACGCTTAAAACCTAGTTTCATGTTGAAATACCGTTAGTATATTACCTTGACCTATTTCATTACATTTACAAAATTACCCTCTTTTTGAATTACGGTTAGTATTTAGGGTAAGTGTTCAGAACATAAAACACTGATTTCAATCCTATTTAGATCTCTAAAATATAAAGCTAGAACTTTACAAAAGAACGAAAAATTTCATGTCATCATTACAGCACTTCCATAGTTGCATTTCAACATGATCTCAATTCTATTGATTTGATTCATGTACTTTAATTAAAATACTTGATTGTGGATTTTACTACTTAAATCAGTCAAATGTTCATTAGCTTTAAAGTCTACCAACAACACTGATTCATTTCATATGTGATTTAAAATTAAACCAAGTCTATTACTAAAAAGCATATTAAGTGTACTTCATTATGCTTTCATTGAGTATGAACTTACTCTTTCAGCTACTTTCGGTGTTTCGAAATCACTCATAGGTGGTCCTTGACTAGTTAATGGACAGCTAAATCCCAATCTAAGCCCAGTTAATGGTATATGGTGTGAATGTCTTCCATGTTTTCTAGCATTATCAGGTGAACTTAAACTTGGTAATTGAGTTTGGAATGTGACATAAATACGAGGTTCACTATGTTTACATTCTTTGCCTTGACATTGATTGGATTTTGAATCTGTTGTACGATTACGGTTTGGGGTACTTGAATGACATGAACAGCGATGAGTTACTGATGTGATTCGTACAACAAATCTATCTCTATGATGACTTCGCATCCAAGGACGCTCTTGCTAATAATATAATAAATAAAAACATAAAATTAGTACATAACTAGTAAAAATAGATATAAGATTAACATCGTTTTTATTTTGCTGTTTGGTCTATTTACTGACTGTATTTTATCTCTGAAGATTGAACAGATTACCTAAAATGTCTCATTTGCGCGAGTGTTTCAGTAGTTTCTACAGTTCAAAAGCCCTAGCAACTATTAGTATTCCTTATGAATGACAGGCTGTATTTCTAACTTGAGTTTATTAATATCCGTTGACAAAACATCTCTCTGAATCAGTTTATATATTTTCAATAGTCTGGTTGCAGTGAACTCACTATAACTGATAAAACGTTATATCTTGAATACATTAAGAAAGATACAAACTACTTCATCTTTCCTAATGAGTTTTTGCTAATGGGATATATTGTTTAGAATTCGCAAATTTATTAGCTAAATCATAGTTGCATGGACTGAGAAATATGTTGTTGCATTTACCGGGAGAAATCTGATCTAGGTAATAAAACAAGTATTTAGGTTTTAGCAGTTTCTAGTCAGCCATGGTTTGCAGTATGTTTTATTATTATATGGAGCTCGTATCTGAGTTCTAACGTTAACTGTCCGTCGGTCACTTATATTTTCGAACAAAACGTTCACTGAACTTTGTGTAAATTCATCTTTAGATTCTCAAATGAGATGAAATGTACTAACTTGATCCTATCGCTAGCCATAAACCATCTATACTATGCTTAACAAACGTGTCACTTAACATACATTAACTTAGAACTATGGTATCTAAAAAGGTGTGAGGAAACCTACTGTTAATAGAAAGCAAGTATTTGAAGTTATCGAAATTGATCTCTAAAGATATGATTTTATTTACAATCATCAAAAGCTTCAAAATAAGACAATAAATGTAGTCGTTACAACAAGTTTTCAGTGTTTTTTGTAACCGGTGTTATCCTATTTTTACAGCAACTATTCTCAAACGAAAACTGATGTTTATTCTTTATTACTTGGTTTAATAACTGCTAAATATCGAACGGAATTGATATTCGAAACAATCCAGTTTATACGATACATACTACTGGGTACCATGAATATTTGAAACTCACTAAAATATTAGCATCGGTGATGACTAACCGAATCCAAGTTATCTAAATAGTGGATACTGGATTTAAACTTAGTCTTTTGGAGTCGATCTAAATCACATGAAAGTATTGTTTTATTCAACATTTCTTATTCGTTTGTTATCACCTATCTACTGATGAATTTTTATTTATTTTCAAAAAAACTTACATTTAACAATCTTGATACATTAGTCACTTGTCTTGAATATCCTAAATTGGTATTAACAACTTGATTTGGATTATCATATGAATCAGGATGTGACCATATGTGATGGTTAGTTTTAACAGTCTCATGTGTTGGTTCCATTTCATACGGATTCAATTTTCCAACTTCCATTTTTGAATTTTGATTTACATTTTCTACATTTCCTGTCGTGATATTATCTTGAATTTTTACTATAGGTGTATTTGTTGGTCTGTTAGTCGACTGTATATATGATGTTGAGTTACTTGGCAGTTTAGTATTTTGTTGTGTGTTTGTATCATCTGTCCATATAGACTCTGTTTTTATTTCTGGGATTGTATTTTCTGAAATGAAATTGTTATTACTAGTTATACTAGGTGTGTGTTCATTATTATTATTATTATTATTATTATTATTATTATTATGTTGTTGTTGTTGTTGTTGATAGGACTGATGTGATTGTTTAGTTAATTGTTGAATAATTGAACTCCAAACATTATTTGATCCATTCGGTTTAATTGGTAATTGTAGAAGTTGAGTTAGTAAATTTAAATTATGTAAATTTGCATTTTGTGAATTATCGTTTTGAATAATCGATTGTAGTAATTGAATAATTTCTTGATTATTTTGACTTATCCCTGTTATCGATTGTGTTTGACGTGAGATTGGGAGAGAAGAATCCGAATATTTAGGGAGTGATATATTTGAACCACAAGGAGACTGTTGAAAATATAAGGAGAATGGTATTAATGGTATTATAAGTAACTAATTCAATGATTTTATTCAAAATTACTTAATCATAATTACGACTCAATTCTTACATGACCATTTTAAAAGTTGACAGGTATCTTTACAAAGTACGTGTACAATTATTATTGATCGTGCGGTATATTGAACTCATGGCAATATGTATGGGGATTTGTGGAGATTAAGATTGATGAACATGTCTTTTTGTAGACGTAAATTTAGTTCAAATTCATCTCTATAATAACTGCTTTAAAAAATATGTAATAGCTTCGATATTCTTTATTTATTAATTGTCTTGAAAATCTTTAAGATGTTAAGATGGTATCAGTTATCAAGCAAATAGTAAATTATCACACTGCTAGAAACATGATGTCATTTTTCCTATGACTTCTGTAGAATACACTGAGGGATGAAGACAGTAAACACTTCTTCCTGTTATCCAATATCTATGCATTGAAAAGTACACAGAATATTTATATGTTCAGTTTAGAAGCAGCCAACTTTCTAAATAAATTTTCAATTGTTCTACAATGATTATCTACAGATAATTTTCATCTACATGTTAAAACTGATTTCGATCAAGATTTCTTCAGCATAAAGTATGTACGTACTTTTGTTATTTAAATAATTAATACTATTGCTTTTAAGGTTTAAACAGTGAAGAAAACTCGCGGCGAGACTATAATTTATGGATGAGCCAATCAGAAGCGTCTGAGGGATTTCAAGGTCAAAGCGCCAATTTCAGTACCTGTACAATCGGTTCACAGAGGATTTTAGAGAAAACGAGACAATACAGCGGCTACAATAAATGGGACTACTAAGAAGTTCCTTTATTTGTAATTGCGGTAATTAATTGACTTGTAGACCTTGCGCAGACTACCCTGATGATGTTATCTGTCGATGTAATATATGTTAAAGGAGGAAGTCTGCTATAATATGAACTCTTTTCTCTCGATCCAGATTGAGACTAAGGTAAATTATAATAATTGCTGTGAACTGTATAATAAAAGCACCAGTATTATTGGCTGCAATATTCGCAGATGTTACTGAAACTTTGGTGTTCAGAGGTATGAGTGTTGTAGGGATATATGCGTAATAAAAATGACAAACTTACATAACCGGAGTACATACAACAAGCTATGTGGTCGAGGCTGAGAGAGCTTTTGTGACCTTATCATGGCTCCAGAGACCGAGTATTATGTAGCCATATGGATGAGTTCCTCTACCTTATGCATTACGATTTCAAAACCTTTTAATCTCTTTCTAACCTTGACAAGATTTTGGACCATGTAAAAGAAGTGTACCCACTCTAATTCTTTGGTGTTGTATAATATTTTTAGTCTATACTGTTTTCTAATTAGCCAACATTTCTCAAAGTCACTTAAAATTCGTTCAAAGTTCGCTCATAGATTATAGTCTCGCCGAATTCGCAAATAAAATGAATTAATCTTATTCTTCTAAGATCGTTGTTTCCACTTTATTCAAATAAAATAATAGTTGAACTTGATTTATTTAGTAATCAAAAGCATATATATCAATGCTCTATATTCCTTTTGTTTAATACAAAGTATCTTAAACTGACCTATGTAAATCACTTAATTTCAAGAAGTAGGGACATTGGAACGGCTCAATACAGTATATATAATTTCTCAAAAAAACATTTCGAACACCTTTTTAGGCTGTTTCTACAGTAAAACTTAGACAAAATATGCCAGGAAACATGAGAAACCATAGACACTAATCCCTTTCTATTAAAAATTTAATAATGTAAACTATTGTAAGTTGAAATTTCGTTTATTAAACAATCTTGTTCTTTAAATAATCAGTCTAGATTTAGGAATATTGACTACATATTGTTTGAAACGATCTATTCTGAATGATTGACATAAATATTGTTAAACTATTCGTAACTGATTTTGTTAATGAGCGAATTTTTAAGATATTCATAAGTAAACTACACGAGAGTTTAAACATGTCTAGTTAATGGTAGATAAATTAAATGAACAAATGGATAGAAAGTTTGTAAAGATTTCTAGTGTATTATATATCACAGACTGACTTCAGCTAGACAGTAATTGAAAAACAGATATTGGTAGACAGCTGTTTTGTGTTGGTTTAGGATATTGCATCAGTGCCCATCCACATTCTTACCATGGATTGAAACAAATACATCTAGACCTCGCCGCTAGGGATTTACATTTAAATTACGAAGTCCCTTATTCATTGGTTTAAATTTCTGATTTCAGTTCATTCATTATTAAAAAATACAAACATTGTCTTCCAACATCAATTATAATTGTTTCACACCCGATTTGAATGACCTATATGGTCATAACTTCTCTCTAGTACTTCTGGAATTTCGGAAGCTAATCATGGTCCTGTGTTTCCTGATAGTATCATGGAGATGTATTGGTGACCAGTCTCAAGCTAGAATGAATTGGATAGTCAGTACTTACTGACTTTCAAGGATTTTTCTAGTTAAGGCCAGTCTACAGTATAAACTATTTCCCAATAAATTAACCTTTCATTAGTTGAATAATTTACTACACTCTAGTTTTAAATAATCACTCAGTATCTGCATTGTAGTTCATAAAAGTACTTTTTGTATCTAAAACAATAATGCTGATGTAAACAATGAATGAAATAGTAGGTCGATAATTCATGTTCTGCTTATACATGAGCTATAATCTTATGAAATTTAGAAACAGTCGTTAGATGAGGCAATTTATTAATTCCTAGTATTATTAGGTAAGTTATCAAATTTTCGTTTACAATAAAATGTCCTCTTACCTAAATTATCTTATGAATAGCCTTGATATTTCTAAACACTCATTAGTACATTCTACTTAGTCTACTCAATACTTTTACTCTCATTAATAAGATGAGGAGTTAATTTTAACTAACTTTCCTATTCAATGTATAATGCATTGATAATCTATTAGTTCTACGCCCCTTTTTTTTAATAACTTAAGTTGAACAGATTGTCACGCAGCTTTAATGGATAATAATTACATTTTATAATTATCTAGTATAATTCTTACTGATTTTCTTTTAAGATTATTCATTGTTTAGATTTCCTGAATATGTTATAATCTCAATGGATTGATCAATTGATCATCTATTCATTTAAAAGAGATCATAGAATCTTTTTTTTGTTTTAGTGTTTCACCACAAATTTTAAATTGACCTCTAATTGAAAAAAGAACCTTTGAAATATAAAATTAGTAGGATAGTAATGTTACTCTATAGTGATCAATTTATTTTTAAAGGAGAGAGATAAAGAGAGAGAAGTGGATATATGTTTCACAGAGTTGATGAGATTTGTATGAGTCAAGAAAGGAAAAAAAAGACGTTTTGAGCATCTTAGATGATACTGAGCACTTTATATTTTTCCAAACAATCTACTTCATTAAATAAAAAAAATTAGTGAAAGGGATATAATTATTTTAAACTATAAGTAATGATAACGTCATAATTGACATTTTTATCCTTAAAGCATTAGGAAATAATGTAAATAATTTCAGTTCAAGGTTATTTATATTTAAACTTCTGAAAAAAAAATGTTTTCGATTATTTCTAATTTATTGATTAAAAATTGAAAATTGATTTTTCAATAATCAATGAAGCAAAAAAGAAAGTTAAATGCACTTAGTGTTGTTTGTTTGAATCTTCCTATTGATGTTTTAGGACTGCAATTAGTCAGTCATTAATTGGCATATGTGCATACTGTGCTTATTGCTTCGATATAGCCTAAATTCACAAACATGGTAAGCAAAGATAAATAGTGGCTCGTAGTGGGATCCAGGACGCGCATTTCGTCCTGTTTTGGACTCGTCAGCTGGATGTACCTGCATCTCAGAGTTGATGTTCACTCTGGCACTCGAACCCAGTACCTTTCGCTTCAAACGCCATCGCGTTATCCACTCAGCTACTGAGTCCTGATAGCCACTTGCTGTTGTTAACATCTACAATGCATAAGTCAGACATTGAATGACTAAATTTTACGGTAAATCAAGAACACTATACTGACAAACAAGAATAAAATCATCGTCCTCAAGGTACGGATTGCAATAATAGTCTTCTTACAAATGATTCAATCATTTATGATGCATGAGAATGAGTTAGTAAATCCTATATATAACATACCAACTGTAAACATCTTCTTAATAATCAAGAAATAGTTGGCTTACTTAGGTTTTTAGCAACACTTTGTATAACCACAATCATGCTACTTTATTTTCCAAACTGAAATAGGTACTGTAAAGCCTGAACCTGATTTTAATTATTAAAAATTGAATACTTCAAATATTAGGTGTTTGTTGAATTCCTAATTGACAAAATCATTGAATAATGCTTATGAACAAAATAATTACTGATCGTCCTTAATTGTTCCGCAATGAATATAGTATTTGATATCAGAAAGTGTTTTGTGTATATTATAGTAGTTTTAATAGTTGAGATCGTGAGTCGATTGAAGCTAGACCAACATGGAAAACCAGGAAGAACTGGAGGGCCGCCTCGCCCTATTGTGGGACTCCTCAACAGTGCGCATCCACGATCCCACCTCGCGAGATTCCAACCCAGGACCTATCAGTCTTGCGCGTGAGCGCTTAACCACTAGACCACTAAGCCGGCCGTTATCTAACGGTGTTAATGTCTAACTTCAACCGATTCACGAAATTGAGCGACACATCTATCATTGTGTTCAGTGAGTTGCTATCTCACAACAAACCTAGTTGAACTCCACTGGTCACTGCTTCTCACTAGAACTCCAGGAAATACCTCTTGAAGCCAGCCACTAGTGAGCATATGTTGATTAATATCAGAAGGGGTATTGGTTGATTTCAGTTATTAAGCTTAACTATTGTTAAATAGTATAACAATGAGAAATATTAATAAATTTTTTGGCTGAATAATAGAAAAAATATATAAAAGTCAAGATTTCATATAATTATATATAGCCGTTTCATATTAGATTTTAATCTCATTTCCAAGAAATTATTGACTTCAAAATGAAGAGAGGTAAGTATAAATCTATCTTATATAAAACATATGTATTGAGATGGTGGAGAAGATTTGTAGCTCAGGTGGATGTTTTTGATGGAGTTTTGTTCTCTGAGCTGGATGGAATCTATGGAGTAGGAATATCAATAAATAACTAAAGCCCACTTTACCGATTAACCATAAATAGCCTAAAGCATAGAATGTAGAACAAAATAAATGTTATGTTCTCAAATAATAAGACAAATAGCGGCGAAACAACAATTCGTAGTCAGATACGATCTGTTTAATAGTATTCAGTTGCCTCGATATTGTTTTTAGAATGTAAATGATTTAGTCGAGATACACAAGAAATATCAAAACAACAACAACAACAAAAAAAACTTGGAACAGTTCAATATCGACTTTTCTGACAGCTGTTAGAAACAGTACTTCTGTGAAGTTATTGAATTTCACCAAGTCTGTAAAATATATATATTGGTTTTCATTTTTAACATTGGTGAAATTTAGGTCAAGGTCTACGTGTTAGTTACCATTAACCATGGATAATATAATCGGACATTATTATCCATGAATATGAAATTTGAAGACCTAGAATTTGAAATATAATTTATTTCTATCATTTCAATAGTATCAAATGTCTAACAAAAATATAACAGTATAGCCCAAATATTTATCTTATTCATAGTCCAAGAAAAATTAATCTAATATGATATAAAATTATTGATATATCATTAAATAAAAGTAAATATTTAACATGTATCCTGAGAGATACATGTTATAATTATCATATTGACTAAATGAACTTGCTACTTTTGTTTCCATGAAATGAAAACAATGATCTGGTTATGCAAGTATACAAACTAGTTAATGTCCAATAATTATTCCGGAAAATATATGATCAGCAGTAGTAGTAGTAGTATTAATGGCTTTATTCAATATTATATTTTTCTCAGCACAAAGTATTTCAACAAGTTTCCTTTCCTTATTTCTTGATTGACCGGGACGATAAATATTGATTGATCATCATTTGGATGTAAGCAGTTCAGAAATCAACATGTGAATAATGTTCATTCTTTTCAATGCATATTGTCAGTTACCACGATGTACTTTTTTGTAACTTATATAGCGTAAGGTCGTAAGCTTATCATAAACGCATCTGACTAGGTTATGCAACTAATAGACATATTAATGTGTTAAAACAAACAAAAATCAGACAACTTATTGA
>NC_031495.1:55115357-55175495 GCF_000237925.1 Schistosoma mansoni
TATATAAAAGTCAAGATTTCATATAATTATATATAGCCGTTTCATATTAGATTTTAATCTCATTTCCAAGAAATTATTGACTTCAAAATGAAGAGAGGTAAGTATAAATCTATCTTATATAAAACATATGTATTGAGATGGTGGAGAAGATTTGTAGCTCAGGTGGATGTTTTTGATGGAGTTTTGTTCTCTGAGCTGGATGGTTTGGTCGTGGTTCGGGTAGTTTGTACCGATGATGTCGTTCAGAAGGACGACGAAAGCTCCACGACCAAACCATCCAGCATAGAGAATAAAACCTCATCAAAACATGTGTATGCTAATATTATGAATATTATAAATGTAGTGAATATTTAAAAAAGGATACAAAATATAAAAACTTGATAAATAATCAATAATATACAGGTATTTTCACTGGATATAATTAAAATGTTACATGATTTATATTGAATTATTTATTTAATCGATTTAGTCATTATGTTATTGATTTTTGAAATATTAAAATTCGAAAAAAAAACTGAAGGCAGTTATTTATCAAATATTTTGTTTTTCTTTTTCGAAGTAAATATAAATAATTGACTAGTGTATATAAGAAAATGTGAATTTACACATAGATGAAATATCCTACTTAATATATATCAGTAGTACAAAAAAGATAAGCTATCGTAAAATAATCAAAGTAGATATTTTAAATATCACTTATTTAGTAAAGGAAACTTAAATAAGACATTAATTTTATATAAATGGTAAATAAAGAAAAACCTCTATGGATTCTTAGAAAATAAACTCTCATTATATTCAACTTTCTAGAGATTTTAATTATAGTTCATGTCAGATGGGGTTTTTGTGAAGATTTAGTATTTTCATAGTTGAAAGCGTTAGTCAATTGAAGCTAGACCACCAGGGAAAACCGGCTCAGTGGTCTATCGGTTAAGTGCTCTGGCGCGAGACTGGTAGGTTGTGGGTTCGAATCTCTTGAGGTGGGATCGTGGATTCGCACTGCTGAGGAGTCCCACAATTGGATGAAACAGCCATTCAGTGCTTACAGGTTTTCTATAGTGGTCTAGCTTCAATTGACTCACGCTTTCAACTATAGTTCATGTGGTATATCTGTTTAGATATGTCAAATGTCTTCAATGAAGAAAACCATACTAATTATCTAATATAGGCATTCAATTGTAGGGATTTTAATAACTTTGGTCAACCTTAGGTATTCATTTTCAATTAAACAACGTCATTAGTTGATATTTGCTTATCTTCCGGAGTAAATAACTTCATTGGTTAAAATTTTTTAGAAGGAATCGTAGATGAATGGCTATTATTTAAGCTGGTTACAAGAAAGGTGTAATCAATGAATTATCGGCAACGTTAGTCATTTGAACATGGCATATACTATTGATTACTATTTTAATGAGCTTACTTATTAAAGGGGTCAGCAAATTGGCGGACTGTTCAAATATCTGGGCTACCTATTCCTTCTATTTAGACACTTCAATAAGTTGTCTGATTTTTGTTTGTTTTAACACATTAATATGTCTATTAGTTGCATAACCTAGTCAGATGCGTTTATGATAAGCTTACGACCTTACGCTATATAAGTTACAAAAAAGTACATCGTGGTAACTGACAATATGCATTGAAAAGAATGAACATTATTCACATGTTGATTTCTGAACTGCTTACATCCAAATGATGATCAATCAATATTTATCGTCCCGGTCAATCAAGAAATAAGGAAAGGAAACTTGTTGAAATACTTTGTGCTGAGAAAAATATAATATTGAATAAAGCCATTAATACTACTACTACTACTGCTGATCATATATTTTCCGGAATAATTATTGGACATTAACTAGTTTGTATACTTGCATAACCAGATCATTGTTTTCATTTCATGGAAACAAAAGTAGCAAGTTCATTTAGTCAATATGATAATTATAACATGTATCTCTCAGGATACATGTTAAATATTTACTTTTATTTAATGATATATCAATAATTTTATATCATATTAGATTAATTTTTCTTGGACTATGAATAAGATAAATATTTGGGCTATACTGTTATATTTTTGTTAGACATTTGATACTATTGAAATGATAGAAATAAATTATATTTCAAATTCTAGGTCTTCAAATTTCATATTCATGGATAATAATGTCCGATTATATTATCCATGGTTAATGGTAACTAACACGTAGACCTTGACCTAAATTTCACCAATGTTAAAAATGAAAACCAATATATATATTTTACAGACTTGGTGAAATTCAATAACTTCACAGAAGTACTGTTTCTAACAGCTGTCAGAAAAGTCGATATTGAACTGTTCCAAGTTTTTTTTGTTGTTGTTGTTGTTTTGATATTTCTTGTGTATCTCGACTAAATCATTTACATTCTAAAAACAATATCGAGGCAACTGAATACTATTAAACAGATCGTATCTGACTACGAATTGTTGTTTCGCCGCTATTTGTCTTATTATTTGAGAACATAACATTTATTTTGTTCTACATTCTATGCTTTAGGCTATTTATGGTTAATCGGTAAAGTGGGCTTTAGTTATTTATTGATATTCCTACTCCATAGATTACAGTGAGATTTTTGTAGTTAAGTCAAACAATATGAGATAAAATTATAAAAAGATGTTAGAAGAAAAAATTGATTAACATGCAGCTTAGCCGCTCGTTCTAACCAATAATAACGAATGATTGATTATTTGTACTAGCGTTTTGTTTTGAGTGACTATTGGTACTGTTATGTTTGATTTCTTGTTCATTAGGTAGTAAAAAGAATGTGGAACAATCATTTTTCAAATCTACCATGTCTAAACTTATGTTAATGATGATCGTATTAGTGTTTGCTCAAATAAATTTAAACGAGATAAACTGTACCTATTAACCATTAAGTACCTGTGGAGATGAAAACACCATGTTTCTCGAAATACGTTTTAGCGTTTCCTTCATGAACAAGATTCAAACTGTCATTTTTATATTAAATGAGTCAAATGACATTTTGCTGTAAAGTTTTGTAAATTAAAAAAACTATAGAACTATGTTCTGTGGTTTAGTATGATGTCATATTCACGTGAAATAGTTTAATCATATTGATAATCAAGCTGTCCCCATTTAACAGATGCTGGGATTTAAAAATCTGACTTATGTACAAAGTGATCAAAATTCATTTGTTAAGTACTAATTTCCACTTTTCAGTAATATGGGACAAAATTTCAGATTTCAGCTTCTTAAAATATTATATTTTGTTTGTTGTTTATGTATTAGATATGTGTTTATCCGAATTGAACACTTTTTAGTGTCGTTTCGTCTCAATAATTTTGAAGATTACAATCAGAAGAGGTTTTCTGGAGATTTTATAATTTAGTAACTTCACCACGGTTGCTCAATTTCGTGGACTGGTTGAAGTTAGACACTAACACCGTTGGATAACGGCCGGCTCAGTGGTCTAGAGGTTGAGCGATCGCGCGAGAGACTGATCGGTCCTGGGTTTGAATCTCGTTGGTTGGGATCGTGGATGCGCACTGCTGAGGAATCCCACAATAGGACGAAACGACCGTCCAGTCCTTCCAGGTTTTCCATGGTGGTCTAGCTTCAATTGACTGGTGAATTCAACTATGAAGATTATAAGTTGAATATTTTTACCTCAGAAATATCGCTAAATACTTAAAAGATTTTTCAGGATATATGGATAAAATAAGTTAATTTCTACTTTCAAGAATCTAAATCAAAAATACTTAAAACAGTGGATTTAAGAATTTTATCATCAGAAGGAGGTTTTTGTGGAGATTGTAGTAATTTAATAGTTAAAATCATGAGTCAATTAAAGCTAGACCACCATGGGAAAAAAACTGGAATCATTGGTGGTCTAGCTTTAATTGACTCATGAACTCAACTATTAGGGATTTTAACCTAAAAATAGTTTATATCACGAATTGACTTTACACTTACAGAATAACAACTAGGTTATTAAAAAATAATATCTTGAAAAAGCAGTCAGAAATTCATCAATAGATATAGCCTATTTTGATATACTGCTGTGCAACTTCATTCAGTTATTCAGTGATTTTAGATCGTGATACAAGGGATCTGTAAATGCATGGAATCGGAATGCTTCAAAATTTTAAAGAAACAATAAACGATAACGGCTTGCTAAATACAATAAATATGATATATGAGCTGTTGAGATGAATGGATCAAAATCCATTATAATTTTTATTGTCATATACCATTACATATTGAGTATAATCCTTTGTCCTAATTCATATGTGTTTGAATCGCATTTAAAATATAATGTAAATCTAAATGAAATTTTTTAAAGATGAACTCAGACATTAGATACTTATGTATGAGCTACACTTGAAGTGTAGAAGCTGGTCATACTATTCGTATGCCCAAGTTGAAGTAGATGGGGCAGAGTCCGAACCTGCAACTCCGTGGCCAAAAATCAAACGTCTTAACCACTAACTCACTGATCTAGAAGCCGCATATCTCTAAAAATAATTGTCTTAGATGGGAAAACCGTTTCATTAGTTTGATCGCTTATCATCTTTTGAAAATAAAATGAATGTAAGACTGTGTCACCACAAAATTTGAGGTTCACTTCCTAGACAGTGTACGAATTATGTGAAGCTGAATAATCTGTACTACAATTCTTTCCTCTCTTTCTTTTTTGAGTGTTTGCAGTATTTTGAAGCAATTGATTGACAACTCAATGAGCGAAAATGTTGATTTACACATATACCTCTAGAAAACTTTTCAAACTAGTCTGTATAAGTTGTAAATATTGTTTTTATTGATAATACCAATGATTATGTAGATTTCTAATTTATTCAAAATGGTATCCAAAATAGAATAGATTTAAAAGTGTTTAAGGTTATCCATATGGTGATAAATCATATTGTGAGGAATGGGAAATGGTTTCATACTTTAAATGGTTGAACGATATATTCGGATAAGTTTAGATTGTATTTTAAACAAGTCCATATTATAGCATTACATACCAATGGAATTTGTCATTCATCTTGTACATCCCATATACACACTGTCATTCATGTACATATAATAAAAGTACATCATATATCGTCAAATATAACCCAATTGACATGACATTAACATGTTATATTTTGTTCAGATATATTTACTAGCAATACTATTTTCAAGGGTATTAGATTTTAAGTGATACATCTACTCTCTGTAAATGGTGATTATACGATTCAACTAACTTTTAAATATTCTTTCTTTTCGATTTGGATTTTATAGACGTATATCTTTTCATTACAACCCTTAGTCAATGTCTAGAATTCTAAAATATATTCCGAAAATCCAAGGATATAATTTTGTGTTAATAGGTAGTCTATTCTGATAAAATCGATGAATACATGGTGCGTTATGTGTAAATCATTAACAAGATCCGAATTTTCGAGGATTCAGTAAAGCCATGATCGGACTAAAAAACATGACTTCCAACTAGGGGCTAATTAGGCTTTATTCTCTATACATTTTATTCAAATGTCTTGTAAATATGAGTAAAGGAATTGTTTTTCACGCTAAAATTCTGAATGTTCAGTTACAATTTTTAATAGAAGTTGAAGTCAAATCAAGTTAGATATGTTGAAAAACTTATTAATTCACAATGAGAATATTTGTGGTCATTCACAAATTTCAATAAATTTACTTGTAAATAAATATCAGTGTAAAGACCTTGTTCACAATGCAGATTAGTGCAAAGGCAACTAATGCCATCAACTTTTGGCGGGCGGGTTTAATGTTTAAACTCCGTGTGCAATTGATAATGTGGTATTCATCGAAGCTATCCACTGGGAAATCACTGAGAATCAGAGGACGCTGGCCAATAATTTTCGCTTTGTCAAATATTTCTCAGAAGTGCCTAAACTGCATCACATAGGGAATTGAACTCAAATCTCTTGAATTAAGTTATAAATGCTCATAATGTCTGTTTAGTGTTCCTTGATTTTCAATAGAACCCCAGCTTGTTTGGTTGGTAATACCTTCAAATCAAGTAACTATCTACACATGCATAAACAAAACATAAATAATGCAACACTGGAAAGTTTTATTGGCAAACCTCTCTTTGGCTTATGTGATAAACTAAAATTTGGGTGCTAAAAATTATGATCTGATCGATATCTTGAATTCCTTCAAGAATACCGGTATGATAACAGTTTGGCACATAACATAAGTAACAAAACAAAGTGGTTGCTTGCGAAATTATTAAAACAGATTTTTACCATGCAAAATTCAAGTTTATGACTGTAACTTTGCATTCCATGGTGTATTACAGCGAAAATGATATTGGTTTCTATTTGATTTTCAGTTTATACCATGGTTTTCAATAGTTCTGTAGTGAATGCGAACACAAGTGGGGACAAACGAATATATTTAAATACATAGTTACAAAACATCCTAGTAAAATCTGATAAGCATACAGTAAAATCTTCATTTTCAAAATGTCAATCAATCGTCTCAAACTTCATTGTTCTTTCATTTCCACATCAATCATTCTCTGTTCTCGTTTTCTTTCCTTCGAACTTCTTAACGTTCTGTCTTTAGGCATTTCACTTTCTATTGATGATACATAACTATTTATATCTGTCAATATCAGTAGCACACACCACAGTACTAGCCTATTGTCTCATACGATAACAACGAATTAATCGACATAAAATCTTAGATAAAGTCAATTTCTATTCGATCAATAATTCATTTAGTGTTTGATGTAATATAAATTGGAAAAATTGTTCGTTTGATATATTCTTACTTTGTATCCTTTTCCCTTATTTCATCTCTATTTTTGCCTTGATTTTCATATTATTGATCATTTACTTTTGTATAAATTTTGAGAAAACTATATTTATATTTTTTTGTTTTACATTCTTATTTCTCATTGGTTATTTAATTTAGATTGATCTAGTTTTAATAATTTTTAACTTTTGAAAACCTTTTAAATATTCTCATAGTTGAAAGCGTGAGTCAATTGAAGCTAGACCACCAGGGAAAACCTGGAAGCACTGGACAGCCGTTTCGACCAATTAAGGGACTCCTCAGCAGTGTGCATCAACGACCTCGTTTCGCGAGATTCGAACCCACGACCTGCCAGTCTCGCACCAGAGCACTTAATCGATAGACCACTGAGCCGGCATCCCATGGTGTTTATGTCTAACTCCAACCAAACCAAGTCGTGGATGCGCGCTGCTGAGGAGTCCCACAATAGGATGAAACGGCCGTCCAGTGCTTCCAGGTTTTCCATGGTGGTCTAGCTTCAATTGACTCACCCTTTCAACCATGAAAATACTAAATCTCCACAAAACCCCTACTGATAATAATTTTAAATATTCATTTTTTTAAACAATTAATTTTGAATAAGGTTTTAATTATATTTTACGCGGTATTTGGATGTTTATTCTCTAAAACAAAAATGGAATAATAATAATAAATATCCGTTGTTCATGTTTAAAAAGAAAACTGAATTCGTTTTATTTATCAACCGAAGAAAAGTCAGCTAAAACATAATTACTACTCATTGTACTTTAGTCAAAATCATATTATTTCACATTTTTATGGATTATAGTTGGATAGAAACACGTAATAGTCTGTGAAGAATGACTGAATACATATTCTTTATAGTTGAAATCATTAGTCGGTTGAAGATAGACCACAGTGGAAACACTGGACGGCCGTCCCGTCCTATTGTGGAACTCCTCAGCAGTGCGCATCCACGATCCCAACCAACGAGATTCAAACCTAGGACCTATCAGTCTCTCGCGCGATCGCTCAACCTCTAGACCACTGAGCCCGCATCCATTGGTGTTAATGTCTAACTTCAACCAATCCACGAAATTGAGCAACCATTCACCATTGTCTTCAGTGAGTTGATATATAACAACAGACCTAGTTGAACTCCATTGGTCACTGCTTCTCACCAGAACTCTAATTATTAATTATTACAAGTTGTATGGAGTTTATGTTTTGCAGAAAGATTAATTGTAACAATTAATTTCAGGTAGGGCATAAATGATGTACAAATATTATTCACTTGAATCTTTGACTTTTAAATGGTTTTTAATCATTTATACGTTTATACGTCAATTTTTATGAATAAATGTATCATTCTTTCATACGAAAACCTAGTTTATCGGTCCACAGTATTGCGTTATACTTCAGTTTATCATTACTATATTTTGAAAGGAGAGGCTTTCATGAGGAATTTGCCTGCTTAAGCAGTTGTCGATAGATTACATAGCATTGTTGTGGATTGTCTAATTGTCAGAATTCTAGTTATTATATTACAAACCAAGAAGAGGTTCATATTAAACCCACGACCTTCCAATACAGGATCTTGGCATATAAAATATTTTTTTCAGAACACCTTAACAAATATTCTGATCTGTTTTAGTCTTAAAAAACAGATCAACATTTATAACAATCAGTAGAAGATCTAATGAATATTTATAATTCTGACAGAAAAATAAGTTTAATTAACATAAAATGGAGTAGAATTGTTATTAAACCAGAAATCAATTGTCAAGTATTTGATGAATTGAAAGTAATTCAAATATGAGATGAAAAGTAAAACAACATACTTTTTATATCAGCGTTATACTTAGAGAATAGTCGATCGTTTAAAAACAGAATATCTTTTAATCTTCAGTTATATACCTCTTTATTAGTTTAATTAACTGGTTATCTTTTCATTAATCAAGGATTAGAGTGAAGCTAGACCACCATGGAAAACCTAGCTCCAATTGACTCATGATCTTAACTATATAAAATTACTAAAATCTCCACGAAACCCCCTTCGGATCATTATTATAATGTTGCTTTATTCGAAAGTGAAATTCCAAATGAACATATCTGTTAATAGATAAGAGATAAATTAAATATTTGTGTTTTGTAATATATTAGTCATAAGGATGCATATTACTTTCTATTCGACACTTCTATGATAACAGAATGTTTCACAAATAAATAAATTAGTGGTTAAAGGCATTCAAAATAAACTAAACACGGAATAAAATCTGGAAGTTAAACATTAAAAGAAAATGAACCTTATGGATTAGTTACTAACCTCTTATTCTTTATAACATTATGTTGTCCTACTACCTTCTTTTATTATCAAACAACCTTTGAATATTGACAATGATATGCTTAGTACTTAAAACAATTCATAATTCATTAGAGGAACTGTTTGTTTATATTTATGGTGAAATATAAATTAAAGAACAAATACCTTGATTAAATTAACTGTTGAATGTGATCAAGACTTTAACTATTTAATAATATTACATATAGTTCAATTCTGAAATAGGATTGTTTATTCAAATAGAGAATAATAAGTTCTAAACATTTTCATACTTTTGCATTGCTTAAAAGAAATTAGATTAGATAGGTGTTGGGTTCGAATCTCACGAGGTGGGATCGTGGATGAGCATTGCTAAGGAATCCCACAATAGGACGAAACGACTGTCCAGTGCTTCCAGGTTTTCCATGGTGATCTAGCTTCAATTGATTCATGATCTCAAATATTAAAATTACTATAATATCCGCAAAACGCCTTCTGAAATTAGATTTTGTTTACAATTATTTAAATTTTATGATATACATTATACGATTCAACTAATAAATATCATATTAGAAGAATTAACTACCGGATGCCTAAGGAAAGGATTATCTTATTGAAAAAAATGTCAGCATCTCAAAATGGTTTTCTAATAAGATTTATGATAGCACTACCAAAAAATATGCCATAGGTTCATTTGAACATCATATTTAAATTAAGCAATTTGTTTTAATGTTTATTTAGGACTCTGGGATTAAGATGACTGTATTACTCTTTATATTTATAATAAAGTGGATTATTCAAAAACAGTGGTCATTTTTTATCTTTCTATAGCAACTATTTTACTAAAAAGCTAAAAAAATCGTAAATTCCTACATTGGTTAAGAATACTTAATTGTCATTTTAATACTGCTGACCTTCAACATATATCGATGACAATGAATACGTTTTCCGTATAAACTAAAAAAGGGAAGAGAAAGGTGATGAGGATAAACAAATTCTGAATTGAGGAACAGTAATCAAATTAAGAGGCTAATTATGAAAATGACTCTATTTCATAAACATATTGAATGGGTGTATTCTAAATGTAACACAAATAGACTATTATCGTCAATAAAATTGTAAGAAATATTCTGATTGTATGCAATAAGGACATATCACAACTAATTAGTTAAATGCCCTTTAGAAAATAATAATATAGTTAAAAATTTATGTCTGTAATACAATCTGACCAAAAGTATAGTAGAGATCATGAAAATTTCAGAATTTCTAAAGTAATCTAGATTTAACACAAGGAAAAACATATATTGGTGAGAGCATTTAAAATGATCTAACTGACACATTTATACGTAAATTTTGGAGTACTCTGATTATAATGAATGTAAAACAGAATAAGTATGATATTCATGGTTTATTGATCATTAAGTAGTGATCCTTTTTATTCTTTTCTGATTCTTCAAATACTGATCGTAATCCATTTTGGTCAAGTTGAAATACAGCCACTAATCTGGGTGACTCAACTGTGTTAATATGTTCAGTGGTTGTTGGTAGTCAACAGGAAACCTTCGACCTATATTTTATGCTAGTTGAAATTCATCAACAAAACTTTCCTGTTATATTAATTCACACAAATTATTAAATTTATTAAACTTCAACTAATGGATGCAAATATTTATTTTTCTTAATCAACAGAAATATAAGCTGCATGAAATAAGACAACAACTAAACAATAAAGTACATCCCAGTACTCTTCAGCCGTGGTTAATTAGTCTTCTTTCTGTAAACTCGTAAATAAATTTAAATATGACAGATGAAACCAATTGGTTAGTGAAACTAAGTATATCTCATGCTATCGGATACTAGTCAGCAAACTCTATCATCTATGCCAACGGTAATGATGATTTATGGATTTCCAATCCTTGTCATTGAATGCCACTTTCATATAAGTCAGTGGAGAACTATTCATTCGAGATTTTTGTCACTTTAAGTACTGGTCGAAATTTAAAAATATTCGTAAAATTATAATATTTCAAAATTATAGTAAAAAAGATTTGTTGATAATCTACACTTAACAGCTATTTTTTGGAATTTAGTCCTACATGTCCATGCTCACAGTGGTTTATTGTTAACTAGTTAGTGAGCATCGTCACGTATTCAAGTTTTCTTTTTATCTTTTTATTTTGATGTATTTCCAGCTGAAAAACTACATGATGATTATCAAATAAAGTCATCAAATCTTTGGGAATGGGTTAGGTTTAATCCACAAGAACGTCTTTTTGCTTAACTTTCATAAAATCCAGAGTCGATCCTAAAGGATATCTAACATAAGGTTGATTAGTATATAAATTTTACGAATGTTGATCCGGATTTTAAAAGAATGTACTCAGTATTTTTAGTGGTTTTGTATAGATCTACGATCAAAATGTCAGTATAATCTTGATGTTTGTCAATCGGCCTTAAAATATTAAACTTACCGACAACAGTATACCTCTTAGATGCATTAAAGTATCGACATAAATGAGTTGAGTCAACAAGGCTATGAAATAACTTACGTCATACGATTATGTTGCGTGTGTATCAACCACATCCCACTTTGAGAACATTAAATTAGAGTAGATGCATGACACAAACATGAATTGTGGTTTTAATGAAAACCCATAATGACAGAAATGTGAAGTCTAGTTGAAACCGTAATGTGTTTCAGTCATAATGAAAATATTGAACAGTACAATTCATGTGTTAAACTATATGAGTGATAAAATAAATTCTACCAAATCTGGAGTTGTCAAATAGAAGTCTCTTTTAACTTGGAAACTCAAAGTAAAGTACTACACGCTTCCATTCATTATTTTCAAAAAATGAGGATCATCGTTGAGAAATGATAGAAATATACTGGGAAACTGGTAATAAAGACGGTACAAGCCAAAGAACAACAAATTTTGAATGAGAAATCACTAGAGATGGAGTGAACACACATTTAATGAACAAAAATTTCAAATTCCTATTCATACGTTTCTGAAACTAATGATAACATTAAGGTTTATACACAAATTTTCTGTTTGCTACGTTGAGGCGTACATGGTTTAGTTTTCAGATATATCGTGATTTACAATTCACAACGCTCATAAGTAATCTAGAAAATTACACTCAACATAGGATTATTTCAGTGTAATAAATAATGAAAAATATCAGTATTCAATTAAGTAAGATACCTCAATTACTAACTGTAGATTTATTGAAATAACCAAATATTTATTTTCTAAACTCTCAGAAATAAACTGAATCAATAATTCTGTTGTTTTAGTTTTGTGAAATTGATGACGCGATTAGTTATCAGACGATCTACCATGGAACTGATATCATAACATAAACTAAAAACTGTTTCATCAACATTCAGGAGGTTTTTATTAAAATCAGTGAATAATAATGTCTCTTCGCCTATTTGCTTTATGCTAATCTGCTTTGACGGAGAAGCTTTGGAGGATGTGGAAATCTTTACATATCTGGGCAGCATCATTGATGAACACGGTGGATCAGATGCAGATGTGAGGGCGCGGATCGGCAAAGCAAGAGCAGCATACCTACAGCTGAAAAACATCTGGAGCTCAAAACAATTGTCAACCAACACCAAGGTTAGAATTTTCAATACAAATGTCAAGACAGTTCTACTGTATGGGGCGGAGACGTGGAGAACTACGAAAGCCATTATCCAGAAGATACAAGTGTTTATTAACAGCTGTCTACGCAAGATACTTCGGATCCGATGGCCAGACACTATCAGCAACAAGTTACTGTGGGAGACAACAAACCAGATTCCAGCGGAGGAAGAAATCAGGAAGAAGCGCTGGAAGTGGATTGGGCACACTTTGAGGAAATCACCCAATTGTGTCACAAGACAAGCCCTCACATGGAATCCTGAAGGTCAAAGGAGAAGAGGAAGACCAAAGAACACATTACGCCGAGAAATAGAGACAGACATGAGAAGAATGAACAAGAATTGGATAGAACTAGAAAAGAAGGCCCAGGACAGAGTGGGTTGGAGAAAGCTGGTCGGCGGCCTATGCTCCATTGGGAGTAACAGGCGTAAGTAAGTAAGTAAGTAATCTGCTTTGATATGGTTTAAAGAAAAAACTCAACTTTCACACTGTTATTCTAAGACAGTTCTAGTTGATTACTGTGAGTGTTCATAATTTATGAATAACGTATATGAGTGAATTTTTCAGTAATTACTAAGTACACTTTTATTGATTTTGTAAATAAATAACCTGTAAAGTAATATAGCTATGACTAAAACAGTGATTAGTTTACGTCTCGTGAGTTGTTTCAGGAAAATATTTTAATTTTGTTCCACTAAAAAAAAGCATCAACATCATTTGTCGACTAAATAATCATAAGGGATTGAATAATTTATCCCGCTCATCATCATTCAAAGTAATTGCCGAAGATGTTCTTTTGCAATAATGAAGAGTATTACCATAAAACATGGACAGATTTTCTGAAGGTTAAGATGATTGAACTAAAAATCCTTTCATATACTTTACAAGTTTATTTACATTGTAATGAGTAGATTAGTTAGCATAAACAAATCTATATCTGATTTATATTTTCTACTCCAGGTTTCGTTTAAGTAGACGACAGCCATAAGTAGTATACAAAATGATGATTCATGCGTCAGTTGTCTAATTGACAATGTGACGATATAAAATAAAATTATAGTAAATACTTCAAATACTTGAATGAAATGTTATTTTTGAAAGGTTATTCAGAACTATAGTCTTGATATTCAAACACATTGACGACTGTAATATGACTTCAAAACCTTGACTAGAACTAATTGTTTGATAGATAGTAGGAATGACCATCAAAATTATTTGTAAACAGCAATCAGTAATTTAGTTCAGGGTAAAAAAAGATTCATTTAAATTTTTTATTTATTTTGAAAACATTTACCTGAGAACCGGAAAGAGGTTTACCTTCGTTAACACTCACACTTCTACCAGTGTATCCAATTGTCTGACGATCAGAAGAACCTAGAAGAGTATAAAAACAAAGAATTTAACTTTAGGAAAATATGCTTTATTATTCAATGAGGTTACTGAAAAACAATCTGAAATTATGAAAAAATTAATGAATTCATTTTGAGTACATGTACGAAACTGAGTACTCGACCATGCCTGGGACTTTCAGATCTTTGTGACAGTCGTGCTGAAGTAAAACTTTGACCATTTGAACCAGTTAACCAAGTTGTACTTACATTAATGTGTACATGAAACTCCTTTTTCATATTATCTGAGGTAATCAGGAAAATTAACTAACGAGGCTTACAAATTAATGCATAAACATTTTTAGTGTAGGTTTATGGTCATACTGTGTCGATGGGTTTGATATATCCATTTGCTGAGTTTGAAATAGGATGAAACTGACATTTTCTAGCTATGATCCAAATAATGTACGAACAATTGAAAATTAAAAAAACTTTAGTCCATCTTATGGATCCGTTCAGTAAATTAATCATATAATAGTTAATAATAACAGGAAATAAGCAATAGATTATAATGTATCCAACATTATAATTATTTCTTATTTATTTACTCTTATCTCTGTTCATCTCATTCTTTAATTTATCTAAAAACTGACTTTTATTGTGATCATTCAAATAATAAACCATTATTTCTTAGAAACTTCGGATCGTTTTATCGAAAAAAAGATGAATAAATAATTCGAAATGTTTACTAAATAATTCTCCATATATATATATATATAAGTAGTATATCAGTAACATTGATCTATTTTTGGAAATGAGTTTGTGGTATGATTAAAAGATATTCCCGAATATAATTGATTCCTATTACAACTGTAATATTTTCTATCCCATAAACAATTCATTCATGCTCACTGCTGAGGAGTCCCACAATAGGACGAAACGGCTTTCCAGTGCTTCCAGGTTTTCTATGGTAGTTCAGCTTCAATTGATTCACGATCTCAACTACTAAAATTCATTTTTGTCACAATAAGAATGAGATACTTTAATTAATAATTTGGGGTGAGTTTACTTATCAACCTACTTAATTTCATTCAATTGTAAACCTGTTGTAAATTTATGATGATTGTTTACAGTATCTAAGAGTTAAAGTAGTCTGTTTTAAGTAAAGTAATTGAATAAGATTAATTAGACACATTTTTAAAATGAAGAAATGAGAGTAAAATAAACGAGCTGTCAGTGATTGCTAAGATACGAATTATGGATTCAAACAGATGAAGTAACATTGTAATGTAATACTAACAGATGTTAAAGTTATAACAGAAAACATCATGTTCCGAATAGCTACTAGGTTGATGTTGGTAGTCGGTAGGAGACCCTAGATCTAGGTTTCATGCTAGTTGGCTTTTGTTAACAAGATATAACAATATAATTGTGAGAGAAGTGATATTCTTTCGTAGAATTTAAACCTGTTTCACAGTAATGTTTGAAAAGTAAGTCGACTTTATTCCATTTTTTTAAACTTTCTTTTCCCTCCATCACCTTATACAAGATGATGCGAAATAGTTCAAATGAATAACACGAATATGCATCACATGTTACTTCTATGAGAGTATACCAGTTTTCATACAAGTTCCAAAGCAGGTACATTCACATTACAAAAACACCTATGCATTTTCTAAACGGCTGACATTTGGGAATACCAAACAGTCTAGAAAGTTCATTTTTGAACCCCTTTTTAATGTAGGAATTATAAGGTATATATTTAGCGTACTCAGATTAGTCACTAAACATATGAAGTTGAAAGTCTATTCTCTGAACTTCTAATCAAAAACAAAATTCAGTAATTAATCTCAAGTTGTTTAGAAACTGAATCGAATAATGGATAATTTAATGTTTTTTGTAAATTCCTTACAATATGATAGATCTAATATCAACTAATGAATACTTTTTGTATAATCCTGAAACATTCGCTATCATAACACCGAATTCTTCAATATTCTAGGAAAAATCACTTCTTTAGATTCAGAAAAATCATACCGAAGTCATTTTATTTTAACTAAGGAATCATCAGTTTTTTATTAAATTTATAATCATCAGTATAGCATTGTGAAGATTACTGAGTCTTGACTGAGATCATACTAGAACTATACGGCCGTCCAGTGCTTCCAAATCCTAAATGATGGTCTAACATTGATTCATTCATGATCTCAATCAAACTTATAATTATACTATTTTTTTCAAACTAATTAAATTTTAAATTGTATTGTAATCTACCAACTACAATGAATTCATGGTTAATTTTTTTTTACAAAAATGATTCCCCTTACTTTATTTATCGTTTTTAAATTCATTTTCCCTTTTGTTTCATTTCTTTTATGTCAATGTGTTATACTCTGTGTGTTACTGTTATGTTTCTAATATAATTATTAATTCTGTGTTTATTTGTCAGCTCTAGTGTAGTGAACACAAACACCGTTTGGGACAATCGAATGTATTTGAACTCAAAATTACAGAACGTCTTGGTGGAATCCGAGAATCATACAGTAAATACTTTATTTGCAAAATATCAATCAGTTGTCTCGAACCTGACTGTTCCTTTTGCAAATATTAGTCAATCGTCTCAGTTTTTATTGTTCCTGCATTTTCATGCCTATTGCTTTCCGTTTCCATTCTTTACTTCTCGATCTTCAACTGAACTATATTCTATTCCTGACTATTTTTGTATATTACATATGAGGATATAAATAGCCTACACCACACTAGTGTTCACTTTCCCATTACTTATAAATTGTTAATCATTTTAATGTGAGTTCTGTAAATCTAATCAAACGAAGTTTTAGATTATGGTTTTTCGGCTAAAATGTAGTTACTAAGGAAAAATAATCATAGATTAAGATAAAACCGTTTGATTTTTCAGTGGCTCTTTTTTATCTTTTTATTTCAAACTACTTCTAATCAATCTAATATGTTAATTGTTATGAATTAGATTGATGCTCTAATAATGTTTGGCCTTGAAGTTATGATAAATAGTTTATGAATAATATTGGGATAGTTATATCTAATAGTTGTTTGATGATACTACGAATGTGTACAAGTTATATATATATTTAAACATAATGGAATAGTTTTCAATATCAAACATATTATCTTAAGGGAGAAATCAAATAATTTCTTTCAACTATTAGTAACATGGACTTGAAACACTTTCCAAATGTTATCAAATGAATCAACCTCTTTTTATCCCAAAATAGGGCAGATAATTACTTTAGTGTATAAACATTATCATTCTGATAATATATAAGACAAAGTGTCATAAACAAAATTACAGAATGTTTTCATAGAATGTGAAAACCGCATATTAAATACTTCATTTAAAAACCATCTATCAATTATTCCTTACATTCTGTATAATTCTTCCAATTCACAATTTTTGTCTATTTCTGTTTTTGTTCTCTTGAACTCAATCCTCTAAGCCTTCTGCTGCCATGCATTTCACTTTTGATTGGTGCTACATACTACTTAAGTTGAAAGTCATAAGTAGCATACTATACAAAAATAATGTATATATATATCCATCATATTCTTATATTTCTATTCGGTTGTTTATTTAAAGCGCAATTTGGCCTAACATTTCACCATGTTTTTATAATTTAAGGATTGAATTACCATTTGGAATTACATTTTTATGGAAATTGTTTTTAAATGAGTAATAAATGAGAAACATTATATAAGATAATGATTAATAGAACAGAATAAAACAAACAAATTATTTGTTTATAAAGCGGAAAACTCGAGTTTAGAAATGACTGGTGATTGTTTAGATTTAAACCAACCTAAACAAGTAATAATTATATCTTACATAATCAAATCATGATATTGATATGATGATGATATTGACCACATGCAAACGTTTTATGAATGGAATTTATGTATGAGACTGTTAATTAAACGATTTGAATGCTCTTTATATTAGAAAACTAAAATTGCTTTCACTTGGTATTATTTGTTTAAATCTTCCCATTGATGTTTAGAACTGCAATTGATCAGTCTCTTATTGCCATATGTGCATACTGTGCGTATTGACTCGATATAGCCTTCATTCACAAGCATTAAAAGCAAAGATGGGTAGTGGCTGACAGTGAGATCCAGAACGCATGTTTCGTCCTATTTGGGACTCGTCAGCTGGATGTACCTGCAACTCATAGTTGATATTCACTCATTGTAAATACCGGTTTTTAAAAAATATTTGAACAGTTACACGAGTTAAGTGTAAATATTAATAAAACAAAATAGTAATTCAACGTTAAAAAAAGGTACATCATTTGACATGGTCATAATTATATTGACATTTAAGGTTATTTGGTAGTAAATTTCTTTTAGCCTATAACAATCAATTTAAATTTTGTATTGAAAACAAAAGAGCTTTACAAAATGTAACTTAACTAAAATAAAAGTATAGTCTTCAAGAATATATCTGAGATGGTTTACTTTATGTTTAATGAGAATAATGGTTTTTACATTTATGAGATATTGTCAAATATCAGATAGATAATGACTTTATGATTCAATTTTTCAGACAGTTCGTAAAATTGGACTGTATGTTTAGTATAAAAGGTATATAGACCAATGATAATATTCGTTGAGAATGAGATAAGCACTTCAATTAAACTGAGTATATACCCAGTCATATAATAATTTCTATATGTATGCTTATGAAGGATTATACTTTTAAATATAATTTATACAGTTTTCTCAAAAAATGGACTAAATGAAAAATGAAGAATCATCTGTTTATGAGGTGTGAACACTAGGAAACATCCTATATGAAGCAATCCTTTCGGATGCCTATATAATAATACTAGTGAAAGATAACAAACCATGGGATACTTAAACTCCAGTAATCTATAATTTAATTTTAATTACAAAAGAAATTATTTATATTAGTGTTATATCGATTGGCTCGCTTATTAGAGAACAGTGATTTATTGATCGCCTAAAGATATACAAAACTATATGAGCAGTCCTGAGTACATATCAGTCCTGCTTTCTGCCTAGCTCAGCCAGTTAAGTCCAGAACACCAATATCAGCCTCTGCAGTATGAATCATTATTCTCAAACATACTGGGTTTATATACCAAACAAACTGACGACATCGTACCATAAAACAGAAAATAACATTTGTACAAGATTTGGTCGAATGTGGCTGTGAATAGGGGGAACAGTAATTAATGGACTAGGGATAACTCAAGAATGGCAAATCGTATAATAATAGTCTATAGGTCAAAATAAAGCTAATAATAAGAGGGATACGAATATGAATAGTTTAGTTACTTAACAATTATACAACAGAAAATAGGCATATTACATTGGTCCATAAATAGTTCTCAAAGTTACCATTCATAAATCTCCACGGGATATAACTATTAGAGTGTTAACTTTTCAGGATATAAAGATGTGATGGATATTGAGGGTATGACAACGATTCCCACTGTAATATCTTTATAATTGGATGATCTCAAACACAATCAAAACAAAATCCAGAAATATGAGAGTTCAATGATGTATTCGGAAGATAGTTGATCTGTGGAGAGGTATATGATTTAAGCTGATTAGTTGTTGCGAGAAATATGTAGCAAGGTGTACCCAATGGTGATCTAATGCACATGCATAGCTAAGCTCTTTCAGTTAGGGTATGTTTCGTAAAACTAATTAGGTCAATCTCAATGTCGAAGACTTACAAAATTATTTATTTTCGGGATTTACTTACTACATACTCATAGGTTGTAGTTACTGAGGTTTAGTCTTTCCATAAAAAACAACATAAGTATTTACCTAATGAACGTCAGTACCGAGATATCCTATAAATATAAGTTTGATGGGTTGTTGAGTTATATTTTAGTGTAACTTCAAGTCTAAATTACAGGATAATTAAATCTTAATTCCTTATCTGCTTTTCGGTTAAGTTGTTCTACACTTATATATATATATATAGATATATATATATATAAATCCATTTTTAAGAAATTTATTATTTATATATTTTGTTTATATTATATTGGATTTATCGTTTTCATAAATGAGAAACACGGTGTTTACATTGAAGATGTAATAAATTCTATCCATTTGATACGTATATACTATAGATGTTTATATACTCTTTAAATATTATAAATAAGTATCATGTTTATCATGTGTAAATTTAATTAGAAATATATAAACTACTAGTTTTGTTTACTGATAAGTAATATAAACTCAAACTATAATAAATAATCTACATTTTTATGCAATCAGTCATTTCTAGACAGTATGTTATCTTTTTGATGTTTTTCCTTTCCATTAGGTTTTCAACACATGACATTATTATATTTATTGACTTGTGAATAAACGTGTCACTTAGGAGATAGCTAATTCATTCTAGGATAATATTCTAGGATAGAATTTCATATAAATGCTAAAAAATTGGACGTTATTTAGTTTCAGTTTATTTATGGGTTATAGTTGCAGGCAACTTAACCAACGGATAAGTGGACATCTTCCCGTGTGGTTTGAAAAGTACCAGACGCAGACATAACGTAGCTCCATTTCGGCACAGCTGATAGACAGGAGTTATATGGTGTAGAAAACTAGATTATTCCAAGTTTTCAATCGTATAGCTTCGTTGTTCCCTAATGAGATTTGATCTTATTTATATATAGCAGAAGGTATAGCGGAGCATATTATCCCAGTTGTAAAACTATTTTGCAATTAGATACAAAGAAAATAAATAAACATAATGCACATCAAAAATAAACATTTTTTATTTCCATACACTTTAATACAGATAAGTAAGTCCAACTAGTATGGCAAATTATTTTGATTCATCAAATTTTGAAAGTTCAGTCATTACGAGATTGTGACCTGAAATAACTTGTTAAACAAAACGTTTGAAACGATTATTGAATTAAATTTACCATTAACAATGAACACAGTTAATCAAATGTTTATGAATGTCTATAATATTTTAGTGATATAAGTACTCTAAGATGAAAAAAGTATATGTTAATTAAACTAAATTAGACAAATAACTGATTTGTAGAACGAGGAAAAAAATTTTTGTTTTTTGGTCAAATCAGTTCAAAACTATGAACGGTTGCTAGGTATTTTTCTAAAATGTTTTCGCATCTATAACGAAATAAAATGGAACGGTACTTGTAATAGGTAGAATAATCTAGTTATAGTTGATTATAATACAAAAAAAAGTCATACATCATCAAAAACATAATAATACTAAAAGTGGTTTGTGAAGACGGTTGAACTTCGTAGACTGAAACATAAAGTTATACAATTAAAAAACCGGGAAGTATTAGGCATCCATCCCATCCAAGAAAGTGAATGTTCAGAAGTAAGCGTTCATGAACTCACTGCTGAGATGGCGCAAGCCCTTCATATATTGAGGCTCGCAATTAGCATAATCACCACTAAGCGGTGTACAAAAGTTTGCATGTTTAAATTAAATACCAGCTGGGATTATGATCGAAAATCAGATTACATTCAAACATTAATTATTAAATCACTCAACACACACATACACATATACTACTCACTTTTTTAATACCATCTCAATAACACTAGTTATCTCCACATTCCTACATCAACTTATTCATCTCATTCAAATAACAGTCATGAATCTCCATCACTCTCTCTCCCAACCACTCTCAATCACTCTCACTATCAAACATACTCTTCATAACCTCACAACTAATTCTCACTATCAAACACATAAACACCAGTACACATTCACAGTCTTGAGAACAACGCCCAATAAAATAATTTCAGGTATTGATCAACATGATAATAATTATTCTACTTAATTCAATTTCACATTTTGGTTAATATGCAATATAATTTAAGTGTAAACAAACAAAATTGTAAAGTCTATGAATTTCAGTTTATTTACATCAATTACAAATTACAAATTCAATTAGATGAGATTTCATTCAATGTATATTGTATGATGCTACATCCTCTCTTAATCAAGTGAATATAGATAATTGATTGTGTCCATTATGAGTGTGAGTGTGTGTGTGTGAGATCTCATCATCCGTATAATTTGTATGAGTATATGTTGTTTACGGCATTTGACTGAATGAATTTCCGTATTGTGTGGTTGAGAAATGATTTGTTAACTGTGTTAAATTTTGAGTGCGAACAGGATATTTGAATCAGTATTTTTGCAGGAAGCATTTCAAAACATATAGTCTTGTAGTGAACAAAACACTGGTTGGGGACAATCGAATGTATTTAAGCAAAAATTACAGACTATCTCAGTAAATTCTGATAACCAAACAATGAACAGTCAATTTGCAAATTAACAACCAATTGTTTCAATCTTCTCTGTTTCTTCTCTAATTTCATTGCTCATGCATTTTCCAAACGATTGCGCTTCATTTCAGTTCTTTGCACATCGGTCTTCTGGTAAAATACATTCTATGTCTGACCAACACCATATACTACTTATATGGATATAAGTAGACCACACCACAGTCTGTGTGTAGTTTTCGGGCAATTCAGTATAGGTTTATATGTGAAGAATTTAATCAACCAATTGTGTTTCAGTTCCGATTCTTTATGTCACAAAATTATAGTCTCGTTTAAATCCTAATTCCATTTAGCTACAAAACTGTAGTAAAACAAATAAAAATCTGATCATAAATGATAACTGACTGATATTTCGTATGATTACTTAATGTTTCCTAATATTGTTTATCTAATTAACTGTTCTTTCTTATCGACTATTATTTTTAATCAGTCAGTTGGCCACTACGTAACTAGACATTTCTTTATCGTCTAGGAAATTCTGTTTATTTTATTACGTCATTTATGCGGTAAAATTGAAAAAAAACTATTTCTTTTTGTATGAAACATACTACAATAAATTGGATCCGTTTATTTCACAGAATGTTATATCTTATATTGACATAAATACAGTATTGAATCTAACTCAGAGATTGTTTCATTGATTTATACATGATCAAAATGTGTTCATGCCTTTTATTTATATTTGAGCAGAACAAATCAATATTTTATGTTTTTACACTAAAGCAAAACATATTATTGAGGTGAAATTAAATAAAACATAAATGATTATTACTTAAGCCGATTAGTTTAAAAAAAAACAAATTAACATATTCAATCCATATACGATGAATTTTATAAGAAGGGGGGTTTTTGTGGAGATTTAGTATTTTCATAGTTGAAAGCGTGAGTCAATTGAAGGATCCTGAAGGAACAAATGGCGTATGAATCAGTCGTTGATCACTGGATACCACGGAACTGCATTTTCTGACGTTGCGTCCAATGCTTCCAGGTTTTCCCTAGTGGTCTAGCTTCAATTGACTCACGCTTTCAAATAAGAGAATTTAATAAGAGTTTTTTTCTTTTTGAGGCATGATTAATATGTTTTCTCATAGATTTCATAGTGTGAAACAAAAAAAACATGTTTGGATCCTTATGTAAGATATTTTTTAGCAGGGAAACTTAATATTTTCCTTAACAAAAGAATATGAATATTTTCTGTTGTTGTTTATTGCTGAGTTCATTTTGAGAAAAAAACTCTGAGATGCAGGTACATCCAGCTGACGGGTCCCAAATAGGACGAAACGCGCGTTCTGGATTTCACTGCTAGTCACTATCCATCTTTGCTTATAATGCTTGCGAAATAAGGCTATATCGAGGCAATACGCACAGTATGAACATATGCCAATAAGTGACTGATCAATTGCAGTCATAAACGTCAGTTGGAAGATTCAAACAAACAATACCAAGTGAATTTGATTTTTATAATTCTTGTTTTAACCGACTTCTATCATAACGAGTTTCATGTTTTGTTTTCTTATGTTAGAACAGAATGTATGACTTACTATAAATAATAAAATAACATCCAGGATAATCCCACTGTTGAGATTACATATAAGATATATTACAATGTTTGTAAACAGTATTTATAATAAGTTCTAATTGTTTCGATCAGGCAACGATCTGGTCAATCCAGCATACAGCATTATAAAAAATCCGGTATTAAAAAATGATTTTCTAATTCCGATTTCACTATGAACATACTGAATAGTATAGATTAACAGGTTTAGTTGTCTGGGAGAAAATAATATTTGGAAATTTAAAATTTATCAAGAGACTACTATTAATATTAGTTTTGTTGAAATGTAAGAACTATGGGCGTTTAAATAAGATCACAATGAAGGATTTTAATTATTTAAAACACAAATATCAAACACTAAGCACGTAATAGAAATGGTTTCTGTAAACTCAAATACACGTAAGATTTAGGATGATCAATTAGATTCAGGTCACCTTTGATGGTGGTTTTAACAAGTTAGCATTAAATAGTTAGAAATTGGATTTTATATTGTCACTTGTAACAAGTTTTTCTATCAAAAAGATTGTGATGAATACAGATGATCCAACTTTTCCTTTGATATATTAAAGCATTTTGAGTTTAAAAAGTTTCTTATGCAATGAATGTGTACTGAATGAAAAAGTTGGATGTTGTCCATTTTATTTCAAATTTCTTCAAGATCTTCGAAATGATATCTATTGTTTTTATTCAAATTATTAAGATTTCACATCTAATATCTCCATGACTGAAAAAACGTTCCTCACTAATTTCCCAGGAAAAGGTATCTTGATATAACCTGGTTGAGAGATTAAGTGATTAAAGTTAATCAACAAGATAGATTGGACTTAAATTTTATGCTGTTTGGCACTTGTTAGCACGGTACACCTGTAATTTTGAGGGAACTTATGATCCTTTATGGATTCGATTCCATGTCACCTGGCTTCATTGCTTAAGACGTCAATGTGACAACCAACCTTGTACTAACTTGTATTTTTAAATATTATGCTTGGTGACGTATTCTATTTCATTGTGATCATTGACTCAAATAGCCTTGATTGGTCTAACATTTTCGTATGAATATTCATGTATATTAGAGTAAAGCCTAATGACGATCTAATTGAAAACAATTGTTCGCTTACATGTGTTGTTCTAGTTTTCACAATGGGAATCTTTAATAAACTAACCTTCTATAAGACTGAGATGTTTACAACTGACTGACCCCTGAGTAGTGACTGTCTCTAACTAACTAACACTCTAACACAGTGTATAGAATATTGAGTTGCTCAAGCGAACGATCATATTGCAACTTGATCGATAGGATTCGACCAGCACTAAAAGAGGTTATACAAACATAGCACTGGTCACTAATCTGTGTTCAGCCAACTGTGCCAACCTAAGTTATCAGGACTTCAAGTTCATAGAGATAGAGGACTATCAAAATTTTCCCTGTTTGATAAATGTTTGTAAAATAAATAAAGAATATCTTCAAAGAACTGTTTCCCTCTCGTGAGTGCACATTTTGTTAACCGTCTCCAAATTGTCGTGATACCACGGTTTGTCCAGTAAGCAGCATGACAAATTTTCTTACAACCGATCTACAATATAGGTCACTACACTATTATGGATATTGTAGCACGAAAAGATTCCAAACGATAAAGGAGGACTGATATAGTAGTTAACTTAAACAGTTGTATTTTTAGATTCGAGAAAAGAAAATATTGCGTAAGATCTTAACAAACGTTTATGGAACCACTCGATAGATGTCATTACCAAAGTTTGACTTTATTATTTCTAATAAAATGAAAATTAGTTAGATGGTTAATTTTTTAAAAAAGTGACATAATTTTATAAAGCTACAAAGGAAGGCGAATAGCTGAGGCTTTCCTCATATTGCTAAATACTAATCCCGGCAATAAAAAAGAAGCCCTCACATTTATCCAACTTAGACTGTTTATTCAAGCTAACATACCTAATTCTGTTCATATCTCTTAGCCTTGTAATATATTCAAATTGAACTCTAAATTTTCACACTTCAAAAATCACATTCTTCACACCTATTAATATATGCAAAAATGAACAAGCATATGTAACAAAAATCTATTTGACGGAAGTAACATAACAGTGACTTATTCAAACTTGTCTTTCTTGATTGTACTAAAATTTTTTTTTGCTTTATTCTTTTAAACTTGAGTTAACTAAATTTGTCTATGTATTTATTCATTGAAGAAGCGGATTAAATTAAGTAATGAAACGTCAGAAAATTTTAAAATCACTCCAAAGTTAAATGTTTAAAATGATTTATATGTCTATTGTTTGAATGTTCTAAAGACTAAATAAAATAGAAAAAAGGATCTAGTAAACCGTAGTAGTTTAGAAATTAATTTTTGTCTGAAAGCCGATTATCATTCTCTAAATGTTTATAAAGACTCAATACATTCTGAAAATAAAATTAACATCACAAAGTGACTTATTCATTTAATACTGATGAAAATGTTTCCATTTTCTTTTCTTAACTGTTTAGTACTTACTTACATACGTACGCCTGTTACCCCTCGTGGAGGAGCATACACCGCCCACAAGCATTCTCCATCCAACTCTGTCCTGGGAAATCTTTTCCAGTTCCTTCCGGTTAACATTCACCCTTTTCATATCTCCTCCAAACTCCCGGCGTAATGTGTTCTTTGGCCTCCCTCTTTCCAGCTTCCCTTCCGAATTCCAAGTTAGGGCTTGCCTAGTGATGCAGTTTGGTGATTTCCTCAATGTATGTCCAATCCACTTCCAACATCTTTTCGTAATTTCCTCTTCAGCTCGAAGCTGGTTTGTCCTCTCCCATAAAACGCTGTTGCTGATAGTATCCGGCCAGCGAACGTTCAGCATTTTGCGTAAACAAGTGTTTATAAATACTTGTACGTTCTTTACGATGGTTGTAGTAGTTCTCCAAGTTTTTGCTCCATACAGTGGAACTAACTGTCTTGACGTTCGTATTGAAATTAGAAATGCGGTCCTTGCTTTGCCAATTCTCGCCTTTATATCGGCATCCCATCCTCCTTGTTCATCAGTGATACTTCCCAGGTACGGTAATGCTTCCACATCTCCCGGAGATTCGTTATCAAGTGTGATTGACTTGATGTTCTCCGTGTCGCATTTGAGAATCTTGCTTTTTCCTTTGTGTATGTTGAGGCCTACTGATCCAGAGGCTGCTGATACATTAGTTATCTTCGTCTGCATTTGTTCTTGTGTATGTGATAGGAGGGCTAGCTTATCTGTGAATTCCAAACCTTCTAATTGATTCTGAGATGTCCATTGTATTCCGTGCTTCCCCTCAGATGTCTAAGTCTTTATAATCCAGTCAATCACTAGAAGAATTAACTGTTAAGGGATATTAACAAAGAAATTTAGAATAACTGTTGCCATTTTTGCAAATATAACTTAACACCCGATAAAAACCAATCACATGGTCAAATGTGAACATATTATAACACCGTTATATTAAAAGTTCACAGTTTGATTTAATTTATTGGTATGATTATTTTACAAAAAATATATAAATTGACTAGATCATGAGAATAAATTTATCACTTCTATACTTAATATTATTCAAATAACTCTAGATTGTAGAATGGAATAGGTCACATGAATTTGTCATTTATTAGAAAAAGAACTAATGTATGAACATTTAGAATTGATTCACCAATTGTGCACTTTACATAATTTCCTTAAAAAAAGAGGATTAGTAACCTTTTAATTATTTGTAAAAAAATTAGTGAGAACCAAATTTGAAATACACTATTTCACTATCATATTATTAGTGTTTAGTTAAACTGAAATCTGTGTTATTTGAATAAATCTTTTTTTCGGTAAAGTGCTCGCGCGAGACTGATATGTACTAGGTTTGAATCTCGTGAAGTGGGATCGTGGATGCGCACTACTGAGGCATCCCACAACAGGATGAAATGGCCGTCCAGTGCTTCTAGGTTTTCCATGGTGGTCTAGCTTCAACTGACTCATGATTTCAACTATATAAAATCATTTTATGTTGATCTAGCAAATTACATGTATCTGAATCTTTTATCGAATTCTTTGAACATTCCTTCATTAAAATTAGTCGTTCTTATCATTAGTCAAAGTTTTAGAAAAACATGATTTCAAAGTACAAAAGAATATTTCATTTGACCTATTCATAAATGTTGAAAATTGATAGAACTATGAAATAGAAATCATTATCCTAGTAACGTTATATAAGAATATATTTCATGTAACGTCTTTGAATGAAGCAACTAAAACAAACTCATTTATTTGAAAAATAGGAATGCTAAAGCGTATATTGAAAACCTTATAAAATAAAATTGAGAAATATTCAATATCAAAAGGGTTTTTTTGCGGAGATTTTAGTAATTTGTTATGTAGTTGAAATCATAAGTCAATTGAAGCTAGACCACTATGGAAAACCTGAAATTACTGGACGGCCATTTCATCCTATCATGGGACTCCTCAGCAGTGCGCATCCACGATCTCACCTCACGAGATTCGAACCCAGGACCCATCAGTCTCGCGCGCGAGATTATGATTAGATTATGATAAATATTTTATAGAATACATATGAGAGAAATAAAATTAAAATAAAAAGAAACTGTCTATTGTAATCTTAAAAGAAATTATCTCCACTCACCTTGATTTATATCATTGGACAGTTTACTACTACTAGGTGGTTAGAAAGTTATCAAGAATCTAAACAAAATGATAATTTTGACAGAAAGAATGAGAACTGAGACACAATCGATTGATTAAATTCTCCACATATAAATCTATACTGAATTGCCCAAAAACTACACACAGACTATACGTGTTGAAATTCTTTCTGCAAGAATGCTGATACAAATATCCTTCCCCACTCAAAATTCAACACAGTTAACAAATCATCATATGAATTTACAAATAATTTCTCAACCACACAATACGGAAATTAATTCGGTCAAATACCATAAACGACATTCGCCCATACAAATTATACAGATTATGAAATCACTCATAAACACTCCCACTTCCACACACACACTCACATTCATAATGGACACAATCAACTATCTATATTCACTTGATTGAGAGTGGATGTAGCATCACACAATATACAGGATTGAGTTACATTGAATGAAATCTCATCTAATTGAATTTGTAATTTGTATTGAGTGTAAATAAACTGGAATTCACATAGACTTTACAATTTTATTTGTTTACACTTAAATTATATTGCATATTAACCGAAATGTGATATTGAATTAAGTAGAATAGTTATTATCATGTTGATCAATACCTGAAATTAGTTTATTGGGTATTTTCCTCGAGTGAACAAACCAGATTTCAGTGGAGGAAGAAACCAGGAAGAAGCACTGGAAATGGATAGTACACACATTGAGGAAAGCACCCAACTGCGTCACAAGGCAAGCCTTCATATGGGATCCTCAAGGCCAAAGGAAAAGAGGAAGATCAATGCACACATTACGCTATGAAATGGAGACAGATATGAGAAGAATGAACAACAACGGGATAGAACTAGAAAGGAAGACCCAAGGCAGAGTGGGTCGGAGAATGATGGTCTGCGGCCTATGCCCCATTGGGGATAGCATGCGTAAGCAAGTAAGTAAGTAAGTAAGGTATTGTCCTTAAGACTGTCAATGTATACTGGTGTTTATGTGTTTGGTGGTCAGAATTGATTGTGAGGTTATGAAGAGTGGGTTTGAGAGAGTGATGGAAATTAATGTGTGTTATCTGGATGAGATGAATAAGGTGATGCAGGATTGTGGAGATAACTAAATTTATTGTGATGGTATTAAAAACGTGAGTATTGTGTGTGCATGTGTGAGTTGAATGATGTAATAATGAATGTTTGATAGTAATCTGATTATCCCCTTCCTTAATCAATGACCTAAACAATGTGTATATGTATAGGAAATATCATCAAATAAGTTAGTTTTTGTTTAATTTCGAACGTGTGAATATACACGCACAATGGAATTCACTATGGAACATTTTTATTGTGTAAAACATAGAGATACATGAGCATAGTTGAAAATTAGCATTTGTTGTACGATGGGTTTTTTTCAGTTTCCTATACCACTATAAATATCATATTTAATGTTGCACAATGTTTAAATTAAAATATTTTTTCATGAATGAATGTTTATAACACCAACCATTTGAGTAAGAAATCAAATTAATTGACACCTGATCCACTTAATCTACCCAAAAGTTTTTATGCCTATTGATATATTATCATTTAGCCAAAAGTCATTTTTGTCACCCTTTAAATGAGATTATTTATATGTCATTTTCAAAGTTGTTTTCTTATACTGTTACCGACCTATGAATCAATGTTATAACTGAAATTTATGGTGCATCATTGCATAGTCATTGCATAATTAATGAAGTATTCTGAATCAAGCCATTTTCCGTGTGATTGTCTATTTAGCCAATAATGCCTCATTGAAAATTTACCTATGAAAAGATAACTCAATTGTTAAATTGATGGACTGTTTACTATTGTCAAGTAGATCTGCTATGAAATGGAACATATTTATATTTACATAAATATTTATTTAATATTAACGCCTATTTTGATAGTTGCTCTATATAATTTCGATAAACCTTCAAAATTATGTTTATATGAAAAATTCAATATATATCCATGAATTATTACTGTTTAATATAAACATTTTAAATAATCAAAACTATTTGAATTTAGGCAAAGATAGATAGTGGCTAACAGTGGAATCCAGGACGCGCGTTTCGTCCTATTTAGGATTCGTCAGTTGAATGTACCTGCATCTCAGAGTTGATGTAAATAAGGGCAATATCGAGGTAATCCGCATAGAATGCACATAAGCCAACAGGAGACTGATCAATGGCAGTCCTAAACAACCATGGGAAGATACAAATAAACAACATCGTGAATTTATTTGAATTTAGTTTTAAATTCATTGAAAACTATCATACTATATTTCACTATTACAGTCAAATGTCAACAGTTTATGCAACTTATATAAGTGATCAAATTTTGTTCTGATCTAATTTAAGTGTTTATATTAAATATTATGATCTCTAAATTTTACATGAGTAGACCAGATCTTTTGATATATGATAATTTGTTTCATTTATTTGTTGGATATGCATAATGTTAACGGTGAATTGCATATTAACAAGACTTATTAGTTTTTTGTATGCTCAGTTCAAGTTAAATTCATTTGACAAAACTTTAAGAAACGTTATCATAATTGGAATAAACTTTTTGATCGATATTTCCTCCGTTTAGAAAATAGATCTGAAATCATAGAGTATTTTTTGACTCCTAAAAGTTTGTTCACATATATCGGTAAAATTTTCTCATTTCTCGCTCTAACATGGAGGTATATTTCATTAAAAAGTGAATAATGTAGATACTTTTAACGTGGAAAATATTTCCGCTTATCACAGGTATATGTTTTCTAGCTTATGAAGACTGTTCAACTTGTAGCGAATATAATTTTAATAGAAAATAAAAATCGGACAGCACTTCACAACTATTTTCTTAGTGTAGTGCTCTCAGATGTTCAACCTTGTTAGTCGTTGAACCCAGGATGTTTAGAGATTTTATTGAATGCTCTAAATCTAAACCATTGAGTTGTTATTCACTAATTAATATTGTCGGTTGCAAATAATTTTGCTATATAGGCTGACTATATTCCTTTAATATCAGTGAAACTAGTCTCTAATGTATGACTAAGAGAAGAATTACCAGTGAAACTATAACAATTGAAGTTCAACCATTTCAATTATGAGATGAATATCATGGAAGGTGATAGTGATGCATGCATTATTCAATTATTCACTCATATTTATTGATTCATCTAATATTAAGTGTATACAATGAAATTCTAATATGTAATAGAAAAAGTGAAACGTAACTGTATAATTTCGACTGACATCAATAATTAATAGTTTACAAATGTAAAGATCCATTGTCGTCTATTCATTTTGGCTTTATACATCAATTCATTTTATTAGACGCATGATATTTATACATTATTCATTACAATTCATAGATCATTTTAATGTAAACATAGTTAATTGTGTCAAGTTTTTTTTTATTCAAATGTGTGTGTGTTTGTTTATTTGTTTGTTTTTCTAAATGCAAATCGGATAGTATTAATTATACAATTTTATTGAATGGATTACATTTCTATAAATGTTAACTGGAGTTTATCAAATGTAAACAACAAGATTATTTCAATAATACAATCATTCGAGAAACATTTTCTCACATGACTTATAAAGTACATAAAATGAGAATAACTTAATTTAAACCATGGAACTCATTGTATAATAACGTTAATATATGTATAATATTTCAACATTTTTATTGAAATTCAATAGTTGTAATGTTCAATATTATTATTATTATTATTATAACATGAAATTAAAACCCAGGATCCATCAGTCTCGCGCGCGAGCGCTTAACCACAAGACCACTGAGCCGGCCGTCATCCAACGGTGTTAATGTCTAACTTCAACCAATCTACGAAATTGAGCAACCATTCACCATTGTCTTCAGTGAGTTGATATCTCACAACAGACCTGGTTGAACTCTACTGGTCATTGCTTCTCACTAGAAGTCTAGGAAATACCTAATGAAGCCAATATTTAACAAGTACTACTGAATACTAGTAGTTTGTATACTTAAACTAAAATCTTTGATTATTCTGTTAATCAAAAGTTAATAACAATTCTATTATTTTTTAGATCTTGAATATTCTGAAAATATTTTGATACGATCATGGTGTTTTTAGTTTTGTTGTTCTATTTTTGTTACTTTAATTTTTTTCCGTTTAATTTAGAAACTGATTGGTTAATGATTGAGTTAGTTCCATAGAAAAGACTGTTATTGCCTATCATGTCCCATTGTCTAATAAACGTGCGGTCTTTAGCAGTTTTCAGAAATTTTGCGTTCACTTATTGGTTGACTGCTACTTATTGTAGTATAATAAACATTTTAAACCCTGGTCTTCACAAGGTTTGAGCTTTTGACTCGGTGTTTTGGGCTTGGTTACAGGGACTTAATCAATGTATATAGCTGTGAGAAACTCGACGTGTTTGAATTAAGATCGAAAGCATACATTTGCCTTTTAGTGTCACAGTTTATTGATGATGACGACATTTGTACAGCAATCATTTGTGCATATGTATACACGGTTTTATCTCCCATTCTACACTAAAATGAACGGGTCATTAATACTAAGTAGTTTTTTAAGTGCCGAAAAATGTTCGTTTGTCATGGTCGTATTAACGGATATGTATTATTTACGATCTCTTCATTAGTTGACAAGTTAAAAGTTTTAGTTTAAAACCACAAACTTGAGCCACATTTTACGTTTGATTTTAACAACAACCTTAGGCCGGACAAGCTTTCTTTTGTCAAACTATTCAATAAGACTTATGAGTACAATAAAAATTATATCTGCTATTCTGAATGTTAGTAATTTCAATTACTTTAGAAAATTATATTGACTGATTTTCAACACATTACACAGTTTACATGAGAATGTTGAAGTGTGAAATTACTTTTGTTTTTCACTTCCTTTATCTATAAATCTGATTGATATATCAATGAAAAATCAGTAATTAGTTTGAGTTTCCTACAACCTAATCCTTAGTGAAACAAAACTTACCATTCTCATATTCTACCATTTCAGTGAACTTGATATCTGACTATTTAAAAAATGATTAATTTGTCTATGTTGTATTGTACCATTAAAAAGTTTTAATATTATAGTTGAAATCCATAGACTGAGTTTTGTTTTTCTTATTAGGTTATTTGTAAAATTTCATACTGTACACAATGATATTACACTAGAAATATGATGACTATGTAATTAAAGGAAAATCAACATTTCTTTTTTAGTAAACTTGGGTATTTTAATATCGGGATTCATGAAGTTAAACATTAATATTGTTGGATGCTGGCGAAGGGGTCTCGAGGTTAATCATTCACGCGCGAAACCGAAGGTCCTGAGTTCGAGTCCCACATGCGGTATCGTGGATACGCACTGCTGAAGGTCCCATACTAGAACGAAATAGTCATCCAGTGCTTTTAGTTTTTCAATAGTGGTCTATCTTAGATTGGCTCATGAATTCAACTATTAAAATTACTATAATCCTCACAAACCGCCATTCTAATAATAAACTTGGATATTGTTATATTCAAGTTGTCTGATTGAAAAAAACTCCGTGTATGAGAGTCTTTATTATTTTACAAATATTTTAGGAATTTCTCAAATGATAAATCCTGTTACTTTAACCTACATTGACTTACTTCTACTAGAAGTTTTTATTTGAAATTTCTCATAAATCATTTTTGATGTGATTCAATGAATCACCATGATTAAAGTAAATTATGCGTTATATGAATATTTGTCAATATTAGACAAATTGCTGAAAGAAACATTAGAATTATTTAAATTTCAGTTACCAAGATTATTTCGGATATGCAAGTTCTGTGTTAGTCTAAATTTCTACTAAGTAGCTACTTATGTATAGGATTATTTGTTGTCACACCTTAAGTTTACGAAAATGCAAATGAACATACATAATAGTTTATGTACTTCGTAAGCTTGTATGTTTAACTTTGGTATGCTAAAGCAATAAAGAAAAAAATCTGTTCTTGATCTAAATGAAAGACTGCATCATCAGAATGCTAAACTTTGAATGTTATGTAATCTAAATGATGTTGAACTAATCCTACCAACAAGAGTTGTATATAGATGGGTTAAGACTTTCATAAATGAAATGTTAATACTGTGATAAACAGCATTGTAAGGAATGACAAATGTGATTATAACTCCTACGAAAACTGCGGTAGTGTACTATACAAAACACAAAGATTTTATCTTGATATTTTTGTTAATAATATTTACTGGTTTTAGGGGGATTGAATTCTGATTATGCCTACCTTAGAAAGTAAATATTTGATAAGAAAAATGTTTTGAGTCAATATGTTGGGTACCAAACGACGCCAAAACAGTTAAATAATACAAATAATCTGGTTACCAGAATGTCAAATTGTTATTATTAAGATTTAAAAGTTCTAATGGTTCATGTCTAAACACAAGCATCCATTATATTCATTTATTTATATTGGTTGTTTGAATCTTCCAGTTGATGTTTTGGACTGCGATTGATCAGTCTCTCTTGCCATATGTGCACCGAACAAGCTATATAAGTGGAATAAACTTCATCTAGTTATAAAAGCTAGTAACTAACTGAACTCAATAGGTAAGAGGAGGACACGATGACCTTTGAAGCTAATGACACTGAGTTTGAGTCCCGGATTAAACGTCATCTCTGAGACTCAAGTAAATCCAGCTATGGAGTCCAAAATAGAACTGCTCACTCTGGACCCTTTATTCTATAGTTTAATGGTTAAGAGTGAAATATGACAAATAGTAAACACATTTTTAATTGATAATCAATATTCAATCCGCTGGAGATAATTTTTTGAAAAAATTCATGCAATAAATAAAAATTCCCATGAAATTATTTTTTTTGAAATAAAGATAAATTTTAATTCCATTTTATATTAAAAAAAAGGAAAAACGTGAAGTCAAAATAATTTAATTATTAATAACTTTAGAAGGAGTTTTTGTGGATATTATAGTAATTTTAATAGTTGAGATCATGGGTCAATTGAGGCCAGATCACCATGAAAAACCTGGAAGCACGGTTGGATGACGGCTCAATGGTCTAGATGTTAAGCGCTTGCTCACGAGACTGATATATCCTGGGTTTGAATCTCGTGAGGCGGGATCGTGGATGCGCACTACTGAGGAGTCCCACAATAGGACGAAACGGTTGTCCAATGCTTCCAGGTTTTCCATGGTGGTCTACCTTCAATTGACTCATGATCTCAACTTTTAAAATTACTAATAATTTGCTTGATATTTGAATAATATATATATGGATATTTATCTAGTTGATATCCCATGAAGTTTTGAAAAATTACCCTTAGAATTAATTACCTATGTATGATACTTTATTAGATTTTGTAAAATATTTTGCTTACAAAACAAGTCAAAAATAGATTATAGAAAAGTAAAATGATCATAATCTTTTTTTAGGGAACCAATGATTATCAATTTTATAATGTCAATGCAAGTTAAAAGATATAATGAATCCTGAATGTTCTACACTGGTATTTTAGAAATAGAGAATCATGTATAGGAACATTAGAAGCTGTTAATTGTTTGTTTTTTGAAAGTAGAATCCATAGCAATTAGGTTGAAAAGACAAAATTCACCGAATCCATATTGTCGGAAATACATGAACACAAAGGGATGTACACAAAGACAATTTGTTCTTATCGTTGTTTATGAGATATTTATGAAATTTCTGTGATCTTCATATATACACAGTTATTAAAAATAGAAAATATAGTGGTTATTAAATCTTCGAAATTACAATTGGACTTATAGCAACTATTTTTTTCTTTTCCTTTTATCTTCTTGACAATTTATTCAGTCATGTTTTATAATAGTTTAAATCTTCTATTAATATTAGAGACTGAAACTGACGAGTTCCTTTTAGGTATGTCTATTCCGGGGTCATCACCTGAATGTGCCTATATCTGAGTGCTTATGTGCAATCTAGGACACAAAACAGATACCTTTCTTCTAAAAAGCCCAGGGCGTTATCTGTCAAGATACTGAGTCTAGACAGACACTAACTTGTGCAGTCAATCATATCGATGATAAACACCATTTTCAAATTTTAATTTTACCTTTTTATTCTTTAATGATCACTTGATTAGTGATTTATACAGATAATTGGAAAGGCTTTATTCTACTTTGTCTAGATGTAGCACCTGTTCATGTACACATGATCAATATATATTCAAATATAAACTGTAAACAGTACATTAATATATGTAAAGTTTTGTTATTTTTACTACCCCTTCTATTATTCCTAATTTTTCACACTCGAAGCCAATACTAAATTCAAATGCCTCTAATTTTAATTTTAACCGTATAGGTAAAATCTGGTGCATGGATTTTCTTAGCTTACCTCAATTTTGAGATGAAGATATGGACTGTCTGATACGTTGATGAAAGTGTAGCCTAGTTTCCACGGAAGACTTTTGAATCAAAGGTTGTAATTTCTGAACTTAATGTAATTTGTTTAATTTCATAGATTCAGTTGTCTCCAAAGTATAAATTTACTTTAATTGTTGAATTCATGAGCCAATCTAAGCCAAACCACCATTGAAAACTTAGAAGCACTGGATGACTTTATCGTTCTGCTATGGGACTCCTCGTAGGTCCTCATGCACGATCCCACACTCGGGAATTGGACCCAGGATGTAACGGCGTCCAGTGCTTATGGGTTCTCAATGGTAGTCTAGCTTAGGTCGACTAATGAATCCAACTATTAAACCAACTACAATCTCCACAAATCCCCATTGTGATAATAAATTTGTTTTACTGAAGACATTACCGATACAGTGATAACTGTGGTATAAAAAAAGGTAGCCAAAAAATGTAACACTATTTACTTATCATCTATTATAACCTTACAATTGCACATAAAACGACTCCAATCACTGCTAACTATCATAATTTTCTGATAAAACATTACAAATTATGAAACGTGGACAGGCAGGTTTGATTTTTTTTATAAATTGTAAGTTATAATACTACTTTCTTACCACTTCTAGAAGTTGTTGTTCCACTAAAGGTTTCATCTACTTGACTTGGAGACTTATGCATGCTTTGTGAATTCAATAGAATAGTCTCCATTAAATTTTTTATAGTGTTATTACTTGTACTATTCTGAATTTGTGATTGTTTTTGTTTTTCTAGCAATAAATTTTGAATTTTAGGATCTTGAAGTTGTAAATGCATAAAATTACGATATAATGTATCATTAGTAGTTAATGAACTTTGTGTTTCATTATTATTTGTTGCATTTTCTATAACAGGCGATTTCATATGTAATGCAATCTGAGCCAAACTTTTGGCAATCTCACTGAGTTCAGGATGTTGGGACTCAAGAAGATGTAAGTCTGCTTCCATTTGATTAGAAGTATTATCTGGATTCTTGTTCATGAGTTAGTGTAATAGTGATAAGTTTTTATTAAAATATCAATAAATATGCAATATCTAATCTCCAAAAGTATGTGGTTCAAAATAAGTAAATAAACAACTTAATCCGACCTTTATTTTGGTTGAGGACATTAAGTGAATAAACTAAAATTAGCCAGTTACAAGTAAGGTAATACAGCAACCTTGATTCTGTATTTTGATTGGCTTTTAACAACAGAGTGATAGTAATTGGTTTATATGTAACATATTTTTTAAAAAAATAATAACCATCATCCATTTCATGAGGACTGATTTACAAGGAGGTTCTGGATATATTTTGTGTACATCAATGGTTGGTGGAAGTTATTTTAATGCAGTATGAACCAATACCTAATGGAGTTATGGCAAATCTGAGGAAAATAGCACCAACATTATAAATATTCTTTTATTGAATAAAAAAACAGAAAGTTATTTTACTAATTAAATTATTTTCACATTACAGTTAGTTGTTATTCTAATTTCAAACTGAAAGAACGACTGAATCGCATGGTTTTGTAATGACGTGATAGAGTAGTTAACAACTCAACTCAAAATATCATAAAGATTAAAATTTCAACTAATCATCTTTGTTTCAGTGTATATAAAAAAGAATTGAACAAAGTTAAATCTCTCCGATTATCGTTCTATCTTCATACTCTTAGTATTTATAGTGTATTAGTAATAGATGGTCAGAATGGGATTTGTACACTGGTGATGACATGATATTGTTATTGGTTTATACTTTGAATTTGCTAATCAAAAGTTATTTTTTCGTATACCGCTTTATCAGTAAATGAAGCTTATTCTTTTTCTAGATTTACAAAGAGCAATTACTTCGCTGTTTTATTAATTTTTATTAGAATAACTTAGCCATCTTCAAATGATTAGGATAGGTTGGTGATAGCGAAGAGTATCTCTTAAGAAATAAAAAAAGACGCTAACAAAATCTATAATTATCATATGAACTCTTCGTAATTTCGTTGTTTAAATTAGGAAAGAATGTTTCAGAATTGCTGCTTTCGTTTAAAGTAACAAAGAGTAAGTAGGAAGGCTGCTGTATTAAGTCCTAAAACAATTTTCCAGCTAAGTGGACAAGGTTAACATGATTTTCAATATCATTACACTTGTCAATCCATAAACTAAATGACCCCAATTATATTATATACGAGCTGGTGGCATAATATGTATCCACTAAGAGTCTTATGAAATTAACCATAAACTAGGTTTAAAGAGCTGAAAAAGTGAACTGACAAGTCAAGACATATTGCGCTTTAGGAAGATGGTTAACGAAAGAGAAGCGGAATCAATCATATTATGCATTCTGAATTTCAGATTGAAGGAGTTACTCAGTGAGAACATCATATATTGTCATAAACTGGATGAATTTGAAGTGCTAAGATTTTTACGAACCAAATGAGAAATTCAGTGATATGTTCCTTGAAAAACCCATGTAACATTAATTCATTCATGTTTGTAGTTGTGTGAATATATTTCTGAAGAGTTCACAAATTGTTGTATCCCGAAGAGAATTACGAATGGTAACTTTTGAGGACTATTTATTGGTCAATATAATATGTATATTTCCTATTGTAATTAACCTAATCATATTCGTTTCCTCTTATCACTAACTTTATTTTGACCTTTGAACTATTATTATACGATCCTTGAGTTATCATCAGTTTATTGATTACTATTCACAGCCACATTCGGCTAAATATTGTACAAATGTTATTATCTATTTTATGGATCGATATGGTCTGTTTGTTTGGTATATAAACTCAGTATATTTGAAATACAATGATTCATACCACTGAGGCTGTTATTGGTGTTTTGGACTTAACTGGCTGGGCTAGGCAGATCGCAGGACCGGTTAGCACTCTAGTCTGCTCGTACGGTTTTCGTGTCACTGTTCCAACCGATAATTCGCTGCTCCCTAATTGGCGGTCTCATCAAGCCACACATTAGCAAGTCATCCACTCGGCCACAAGTATAACAATTGGCGACGGTGGTTTGGAAACATGGATCCTGAAAAAGTGGAATTATTGCTCGAACAGCAGATGAAACTTATCCAGATGCTAACAGAAACAAAAATTACGACCAATAGCCAACCAAGCAGTTCTAATTCTACCACTACTGCACCTTCAGTCGATGGTATTGCCAGCAGCATTTCTGAATTTCATTACGATCCTGAATCTAATGTTACGTTTGATATGTGGTTTCGGCATTATGAAGATTTATTCAGATTTGATTTTGCCAATCAAGATGATGCTTGGAAAGTCCGTTTGCTGCTTCGAAAGCTGGGTCCTAGTGAACTTGATAAATATTGTAACCTGATTCTGCCTCTAGATCCACGCGATCGCTCATTCTCAGACACTGTCCAGTCATTGAGCCAACAGTTCGGAGATAATTCCTCACTGTTCAACACACGCTACCGATGTTTGAAGCTGACTATGAACGAAGACACCGATTTTCTGACGCATGTGGGCATTGTCAACCGCGAATGCGAACGCTTTCGGTTGAAGTCGCTAACTGAAGATCAGTTCAAAGCCCTCATTCTCATCTGCAGCCTCCAATCGCAAAAGTTCAGTGACATTAGAACACGGTTGCTCAGTCGATTGGATCAAGACCCTAAGCTGACTCTTAATGATATTGCAAACGAATATCAACGTCTAATTAATCTGCAGCATGACACTACTATGGTTCAACGTGGTGTTTCTGATCGCCCTGAAGTACATGTAGTCCAACAACCAACGAAACCTGTTAAATCCGCCCCAGCTATACCTAGTTCATCTCACTCTAACTCAGTCCAACAAGCAAAGACGAATCCTCCGGCTCCATGCTGGCACTGTGGTGCATGGTATTATGTTCGAAGCTGCCCGTATAAACAACATCGTTTCAGGAAGTGTAAAGCTGTGGGCCACAAAGATGGATTTCGCCAAAATAAGAAGCCGAATCGCCCCAGAAGTACTAGAAAGTCTGCTCCCAAGCCGTGCACAAATTCTTTGAGTCTTGTAGCAACCTGTCAGAACTCAACCCCAGGTGAGAGAAAGTTTATTACCATTAATATTAACGGGCATCCATTTAGATTGCAAATAGACACAGCATCAGACCTGACGATTCTTTAACAAAAATCTTGGATTAAAATGGGCAGACCACGTATGGCAACAACAACACAAAAACCTCGTACAGCATGTGGTATTTTCCTGCACTTATCAGGACAATTGGAATGTAGAGTAACCTTCCGGGATTCATCGTTTACCGGGGTATGTCATATAACTACAGCTGATCTAAATTTACTTGGTTTAGACTGGTTCGATCAACTGAAATTGGCTGATGTCCCACTAAATACCATATGCCACGTGGTATCACAACCCCATGACACTGAATCGTATATCAGGAAGCTAATGGCGCAGTTTTCATCGATTTTCCAACCTGGTTTAGGACAGTGTTCTACCATAAAAGCAACGCTTCGTTTGAAACCTGGAGCTAATCCTGTCTTTCGTCCCAAAAGACCCGTGCCTTATGCGACGTTACCTACAGTAGATGAAGAATTAAACCGCCTCCAACAACAAGGAGTAATTACTATCGTTTCTTACTCCACCTGGGCAGCACCGATAGTGGTCATCAAGAAGGCAAACGGCACCATACGAATATGTGCTGATTTTTCTACAGGTCTAAATGCAGCCCTTGAATAACATCACTATCCCTTACCAGTTCCTGCAGATTTGTTCACGATGCTGAATGGGGAAAAATTCTTCGCAAAACTGGATCTTGCTGATGCTTATTTGCAAGTTGAAGTAGACGAAGCATCGAGGGAGCTACTTACTATCAACACTCACCGTGGGTTATTTCAGTACAACCGTTTACCATTCGGTGTCAAGACTGCACCATCTATTTTCCAACAATTAATGGACACTATCTTATCTGGCATCCCGGGAGTCGCGGCTTACCTTGACGACATTCTAATTGTTGCGGCAACGTTAGAACAGCTACACGAATGAACGACATTGGTACAGAAACGCATCAGTGAAAACGGGTTCCGATTACGACCTGAGAAATGCCAGTTTTTATTACGGTCCGTAAAGTATTTGGGGTTCATCTTCGATGCTGCAGGTCGCAGACCAGGTCCCGAGAACATTCGAGCTATAAAAACCATGTCCACTCCTACCAACATCTCTGCTCTACGATCATTCCTGGGATTGGTTAGTTATTACTCAGCCTTCGTTTCATCGATGCATGACATACGCGCCCCACTGAATTATCTTCTGAATAAGGATACCAGCTGGAACTGGACAAAGGAGTGTGAAAACGCCTTTTGTAAGCTAAAGACAATTATTAGCTCAGAACTACTATTAACGCACTACGACCCGTCTTTGCCAATCATTGTGGCCGCAGACGCTTCAGCCTTTGGGCTCGGTGCTGTCATTTCACACCAGTTCCCTGACGCGACAGAGAAAGCCATCATGTATGCATCGCGAACATTAACCCCAGCAGAAAAGAAGTATGGCCAGAATGAGAAGGAGGTTCTTGCCCTAATCTTCGCAGTGCGTCGTTTTCACAAGTTTCTTTATGGTCGGAGATTTACTCTCCTAACTGATCACAAGCCTCTCCTTGCAATTTTTGGTTCGAAGTCTGGCGTCCCGGCCCACTCTGCAAACCGTCTCCAACGATGGGCCTTGATCCTCTTGGGTTACGATTTTGACATTCAGTATCGACGCACCCAACATTTTGGTCAGGCAGACGCATTGTCACGACTCATCAGCGAACACCCTACGACCGATGAAGATGCCGTTATTGCTTCTCTTTCGACAGAAGACCACGCGCAATGCTACCTGACAACTGCTGTTCGTGCCTTGCCAGTCTCAGAATCTGAGATACAAACTGCTTCCAGAAACGGCCCTATCATTAAGAAAACGATGAACTACGTCACCAATGGCTGGCCATCAACTGAACTTGACGGTGACATGAAGCAGCTTTACTATCGTCGTGACTCATTATGTATTGTAAATGAATGCTTGATGTTTGGAGATAGAGTGGTGGTGCCAGAATCCCTACGACCGAGGGTGCTGAAGCAATTCCACATTGGTCATCCAGGCATAAAGCGTATGAAATCCATCGCCAGAAGCTATGCTTACTGGCCCCTCATGAACCAGCATATCGTGGATCTAGTAAACAAATGCGTTCAGTGTCAACAAGCTGCAAAGTCCAATGCGGAGGTGCCGCCGGTTCCATGGCCACAGCCTGAGCATCCCTGGTCTAGGATACATGTCGACTTTGCCGGTCCTGTCAACGGAACCACTTATCTTGTCGTGGTCGACGCCTTCTCGAAATGGCCGGAGATTGTTCCCGTCACTCCACCAACGACCACCCAGACTCTGAAACATTTGACTGAATTGTTCGCACGGAACGGATTACCGGAAGTGATTGTATCCGACAATGGTTCGCAGTTCACCTCGGCGCAGTTCCAAGAGTTCTGCAAACGCCCATCCATCAGGCATCTTCGCGCCCCACCTTATCACCCACAATCGAACGGGCAAGCGGAAAGGTTCATGGATACGTTCAAGAGGGCTCTGATTAAGTCAAAAGGGAGAGGACGCCAGTGGAAACACTGCAGAATTTTTTATTCGCCTACAGAACGACCCCCAACGACACGCTGCCGGAGCAGAAGTCCCCCGCAGAGATCCTCATGGGAAGACGGTTGAGGACCATCCACAACTTGATGCTGCCGAAAACCACACCACCACTAGCACAAACCACGTCCCGGAAGCTACTCACGTACAACATTGGATGCCCAGTATTCGCTAGGGACTACAGAGCAAATCAAAATAGCTATTTCGTAAAATCAGGCTTTTAAATATTTTCAAAAAGATAATAGTGTCTGACGTTAAGCACTTTAATTAGTCGCAAACTGTTAGCTTTGTAATGACATCAATTATCTACAGGGTTGATAAGTTTTCTTTCCAATAAAAGGTAAGGTTATGTAACAAAAGAAAATGTGTTGTAGATCTATAAGAGATCACATTTAAACTTTTATCATTACCATTGTTTCTACAAATCAATTGACTCATGATCTCAAATATACAAAGGAAAAAGTTTCTAAAATCTCCACAAAACCCCCTTCTGATAAATCAGACTAAGTCAGTATCTTAAAAAAACTAATTTTTTTAAGCGTTATTAGCTACAAATATCATCTGCATCATGACAGAGATGTTTTACCATGACAATAAATTAAATTTCATTGCATTTGTAATAGTTCTAGAAAGAAAATGATGTAATTTCTTGTGTTTTCTAATGCTTTATATAAGATTGAATAACTGATAAATGTAATTTATTTGTTTACGTTTTAATTTGAAGAACACATTACGCCGAGAAATGGAGACAGGGATGAGAAGAATGAACAAAAATTGGATAGAACTAGAAAGGAAGGCCCGGGACAGAGTGGCTTGGAGAATGTTGGTCGGCGGCCATTGGGAGTAACAGGCATAAGTAAGTATGTACTTTTTAATTTGAATAACTATTTTTTTTCTTTTCCATTCATTACTGAATGATTTTATTTTTTTTTCTTTTTAAATTGCATAATTTTTTTAGATTTAATTTTATTCTACCGTAATTTTGTTTTTTTTTTGTTTTTAGTGTTTCACTTCAACTCGAAAACACAATCGAAATGAATAGTAATTTTTTTTCTTTTTTTTTGGCTGATTAAGATTAAAGTAACAGTGTGATTATCATGTAATCGACTTTTAGTTTTTAATATGAAAGTTAATTAACTTTTTATTGAGTAATTTATGTTATCCATCCATGAATAATAGTTTGAATAATTTTTTCTGGTTAGCGTTTTTTAGCGAGTTGGTTTTTTACGGGATGGGGTCACTAACCCCATGCCCAACCCTCCTCCTTTACCCGGGCTTGAGGCCGGCAGTAGGCCCCGTAGGAGCTACAGGCGGAGTTATCCGTTCATCCATGAAGCGATGGATAAATGTTGATTTTAAAATAGGTTATTTCAGTAGAAGGTCTTAAGGCTATGAAAAATTAATGAATTTTATGCATTATGAAAAGGATACATTTTAGATAGAATTCGCAAAAAAATTGTAGTTCTTTATGTCGTGTGTCATGTTTTTCTCAGAGAAGATCGAATTCTATCAAGTAAGTTGCTAAGTGATCACTAATTTTGGTTGCCGACCGAAAACTCTTGACCTTGGCCTTATGGTACTTGCCACTGTTCAGCACATGACATTGGGCGTTACCCAGCGATCTATCAATTGTAAATACATCTCATTCCTACAGAAGGTCAGTTGCTGCCCGGATAGCTGAGTGGTATTGTCTCTGACTGTGAAACTAAGTAACACGAGATAGAATCTACCAGAGAGTATCAGTTCTATTGAGATTACCGATACACGCTGATGATGACTGCCAAATAACACGAAAACTATTCCCAGCGTTTCCTATTGACTACAACCAGCCACCGCCTTATTTCTGTGATAGTTATGTTACTGATATCAGAGTGTGAAGAAAATAACAGGGAATTGTTGAAGTACAGCATATTTGTCTTTAACAGTAATATGTTGGTTTAAATCAATTAACTTTACTTCGATGCGTAAATACATGTGTACATGTGTTTATAAATTTATTTTTTTTACATGGCGGCCTGTTTAAACATCTGGGCTACCTGTTCCTGTCATCTAGATATTTCAACAAGTTATCTAATTTCGTGCGTTTCTGAAAAGTGTAAGACCTTTCGCTGTAAAGGTTACAGAAGACCTAATCAGAGATATCGTGGTTGCTGGCAATATGCAGCGAGAAGAATGTACATTATCCAGATGTCGATTGACTGGGCTGCTAACTTCTAACTGGCGACCACTCAATATTTATCGTCAGGAAGGACGAAGAAAAAAGAAACCGAAACTTATTGAAGTACTTTGTGCTGAGAATTCTATATTGTACCAAAAATATAATATTGAATAAAGCTAATAATAATTTTAAAAAAATAAATAAATAATCAGTTTTCAATATTTAGTAATATTATTGTTATTTAGATGTGTTCCTAAAGTGAATATATCTGTGTATCTATTTTCGGAGAATTTATATCTTTATTTTACTTATTCATTAATTTATTATTATTACTCTCTCATCGTTTCCTCATGATTATTAATTAGCTATTGTTACAACAGTTAATTATCATCTTCCTCATATTCACCAGATGAATGAATATCTCTCCCAATTACGTAATATCTTAACCAGCATTCCTATTCAGTCGTTAGATCTTTACATAACCAAATTTTTATAATTAATAACTGAACAATTAATCAACAGGTTTATCGTATTTCTTTTGGTAGACAATTATCGTTCATGTGTATTTAATTTGATTTACTGAATAGGTTCTTCTGATATTTGAAAATATTTTCACTTACCTTGTAAATGATCTAATAATCAACTATTTTTATTTTGTGTTGTTTATTTGAATCTTCCCATTGATGTTATATATATATATATATATATATATATATATATATATATATATATATTTCTTGGTGTAATGTGTTCTTTGGTCTTCCTCTTCTCCTTTGGTATTCAGGATTCAATGTGAAGGCTTGCCTTGTGACGCAGTCTTATATATAAACTTTCGTCTAAATTAGAGCGAATAGTTTCAAAGTATTTGGGCGCCGAGTTGATGTAAGACATTAAATAGGAATAATATATTTGTAAAATCTCAGGCGAATGAATTTGAAGTAAATTCAACGTTTCACCTGGCATATATCTATACGACTCTATTTATTACTACCACACACACATATAATGATCTATTGAAATGTAGATTGTTTTGTATTATAAGCAGATTGCCTGATAAGTTCAAGTAATAAGTGAAAAAACAATATACATTAATTTACAAGGTAAAGAAAATATTGTTTTTGTTTAGAAATTCAAACTGTCCAAGGTAACAGATATTGTAACAGATATTCTATAGTTTAAATGAACAATATTCAATAACTGTGACAATCTATAAAACAACACATATTCATGATTGTAGGTCTTTTGATGTTTCAGTAAATACTTAAAGAAAGAATATGAAATAGAAAGTTTTTATTACATTCTTCTCTAAAGCTTAACAGACATATGTTTCAACAATTTATTGAAATTCCCTAATTCCTCTCTTTTTACATGAAACTTCCAGAAAAAACGTCTACAATATAAACAATTTGTAATTCATGTAAACATTCAAATTAAAAGTAGTTTATTATGAATCTTAAGTATTATGAAAGATATACATATATATAAATCTGTTTATGGTTGATTAAAGATGAAAAAATAACATGATCATAAATATTGAAATGAATGATAGTATTAGAATTGATTTCAAACACTGTCAACAGTATAGCATTATTAGTAGTATGTTATCAATATAATTGTTTATAAAACTGATTACATAATAAAATGAAATAATAATAATAATAATAATAATAATAATAATAAATGAATCAAGTAACTGTGACATTTACGTGGGTGATTTTAACCATTTGCAACCATAAAAAAAGGGATATTGATATAAAATACACTCAGGTATTTGAACATATGTTGAATGATTTTTACAGATAAGATTTAGTAAATAAAATGTAGAGAATAATATCTTAAAATTGAATCAAAACACAATTAAATAAGTCGTAATATATTTTGTATTACAAAAGCTGATAGGGTGTATATTATTCTGGTTAATATTGTTTTCCAACAAGGTTGTTTTCTAAAAGATGACGTTGTTAACCTTATGCTCAATTCTTTTTTTTTAGCTGGGCTTGGGACCGGCAGTGACCCTCGAAGAACTACAGGTGGAGTATATATATGTATATATATATATATATATATATATATATATACATATATATATATATATATAGAGAGAGAGAGAGAATGTATGACGAAAAAGTGTATCAAGATAATTTATCAAAGATGCATGTACTGCAACAGAGAATAACCAACTTCAATCCTAAATATCAACAATGGAAATCTGCAAGCCCTATTTTTAAACTTATTTAACTTATTTAATAAGTTATTGGTTGTTTGAACTCATTAGCTCTGTAGATAACACATTGGAGATTACAATGAAAGATATTGGATTTAATTGTCGGTGTAAACATGAACACTTAGATAAAAGAACATCCGATTGATGAGCTCAAAATAGAAATAAACAGATATGAAATATACTAAAGAATTTAAATAATCTCCAACATTATAAAATATAGCAAGTTACCGAGTCCTTACATTTGTCTAAAAAATATCATATCAAAGAGAATACTTTATCAAAAATTGATTTCATTTGTTTCACTTGTGTACAGTGGAACTGAACCATGTCTGTATTAGCATAGATATCGCCAACAGCGATGAATGATGATTAATGAATAACGTATCTCTGTTGAGTACATAATCTTACTTGACTCTTCTAATTTATTAATAATGCAAAGAATATAGTTTACAATTTTTCGCTTTACAATTTTTCGCTTAATCATTATATATATATATATATATATATATATATATATAATTTGACATGTCAACTCGATTTCTGATATTTATATTAGGAATACAGAATGTACCTTAGTTAACTTCAAGCCTAAACAATTAACTACTTATCACTATTCAGTTTTGAGCAGAAAACAATCGAAAATTAACACAACAATTCATGCTTTAAGATTAGTGATATAGTCAATGTTAAAGGGGAGTTACTTACTTACTTATGCCTGTTACTCCCAATGGAGCATAGGCCAGCATTCTCCAACCAACTCCGTCCTGGGCCTTCCTTTCTAGTTCTATCCTATTTTTGTTCATTTTTCTCATGTCTGTCTCCATTTCTCGGTGTAATGTGTTCTTTGGTCTTCCTCTTCTCCTTTGGTATTCAGGATTCAATGTGAGGGCTTGCCTTGTGACGCGGTCTTCTCTTGCATTTGTTGTTGCGTGTGTGATAGAAGAGCCAGATCATCTGCGAAGTCTAAATCGTCCAGCTGCATCCTACCTGTCCACTGTATCCCGTGCTTCCCTCCACATGTTGACGTCTTCATGATCCAGCCGATCATCAGGAGAAAGAGAAAGGGTGAGAGTTAGCAACCTTGCCCTACACCGGTCTTTACCTCGAATGAGTCTGTGAATTATCCTCCATGAACAATTTGGCAGTTTAATCCATCATAGGAATTCCGTATGATATTGACTATCTTCTCAGGTACGTCGTAGTGGCGAAGAAGCATCCATAGGGTTGTCCTGTCCACGCTATCAAATGCTTTCTCGTAGTCAATGAAGTTGATGTAGAGTGATGAATTCCATTCAATTGATTGTTCCAAAATGATATGTAGAGTTGCGATTTGGTCTGTCCACGATCGATCCTTACGGAATCCAGCCTGTTGATCTCGAAGTTGGGTGTCTACGGAGTCCTTCATTCTGTTTAACAATACCATGTTGAAGACTATTTTTGGTATTGAGAAAAGAGTGATGCCCCTGTAGTTATCACACTTGCCGAGATATCCTTTCTTTGGTATCTTGATCAGAAGTCCTTCTTTCCAATCTGTTGGTACTTGTTCTTCATTCCAAATCTTACTGAAGAGGATGTGGGGTATCTTTGCAGTTGCTGCTACATCTGCTTTCAGTGCCTCTGCCGGAATGTTGTCTGGTCCCGCTGCTTTACCGCTCTCGATTTGTCTGATGGCCATGCTGATTTCTTCAATTGTTGGTGGGCCAACATCGATTGGGAGGTCCGTGGGTGCTACTTCGATGTTGGGTGGGTTAAGTGGAGCTGGTCGATTCAAGAGTTCTTTGAAGTGCTCTACCCACCTGTCGCGTTGTTCTTCAATGTTGGTGATTACTTTGCCTTTCTTGCTTTTGACTGGTCGTTCTGGTTTACGGTAGTTTACAGCGAGTTTCTTTGTTGTATCGTACAATTGTCCCCTGTTTCCTTCTCTTGCAGCCTTTTCCGCCGTCATTGCTAGATCTTCCACATATTTACGTTTGTCGGTTCTAATGCTGTTAAAAGGGAGTAGTTCCAATCAAACTATTGAAAAAGATTTTTCACAGAAAACGTGATAGTATTTAAAAGTTGTCAATACAAATTGATCACTATTGGATAGTTGATTGCAAGCGTTATTATTATTATCTTAAATCAATGAATTTTAGCTAATTACCATTTGAGCAGCATATCAATATAACAAATTGTGCCTGCCAGTTAACTACTTTCTAACAACTGTATTATGCCATCTACAACATTAATAATAATTTAAATAAAGCTCTAAATTCATTGTTTCATACAAATGATAAGCCACATAAATTTATATTTCTACAAATCTTTAAAGCTAAACAAAACAAGGTCAAATTCGTGGTTAAAAGTATTCCGTTTTGTAACTCATGTGATTATACAAGTTAAGTAATAGGTCACCTGTTAGTTAATCTCATTTGATATAAAACATGAACAATATATTAACGAAACTAAATAACTCATTTATAATTAGCTGCTTGTTTATCAATTTTGATTGTTTAATAAATCCGGTAGTAATTAATCACAGATAAGATCAGGAATCTACCTTAGTTAAACAACTGTAATCAGTGGAAATTGTAGAGGATTAATTCCTCTATATCTGACTCCAATAAATAAATAATATCCCGCTAACTGAATATTTACTGCAGGCTAAATCTCCTAGTAGAATTACGGGTTTACTCGAGATTATTCAAAAGCCTGAACACCAGTTATAGAGATAGTTTATTGTTGAAGCTCGGTAAAATCCGCAAGCGTACAGAAAGCAAGCACACAGGGAAAACAAGTGTGTGTGTGTGTGTGAGAGAGTGTTAAAAATCCATATATATTTTTGAGTGTTAATGGATTGTGGATAAATTATTGATTGTCTTTGTTTTCAACCAATGAGAGAACAGATTAAGGATTGATGTGCAGACACATGCGCTCAATCAGACTCACACTTAAATTTACAGTGAATTAAATATCAGGATTACAGAGAGCACACAAATAATACAGTAGTTGAATGGGCTTGCTACATAAGCTCCCATCCAGAACGTAGATGTTTTTTTCATAAAAAAGATTTTTTTTATTAACATCTATGTTCGACAAAGTGATAAAAAAAAATGTTTATAAAATAAATGTACAATCCGATGTGATGAGTAAGCGTTAAGCTGTAATAACAGTTTGTATGTGTTGAAACGTTTTATGTATGTGTATAAGGATTGCATGAAGTTAAAAGTATAATGAAAATCCGTGGGGCCAATAAAGAACAGTTAATAAAAATAGAGAACAATTTGTAGCATTTGGGCTAGATAAGTATGGTTGTTGCTACGTTCCTATCCGGAAAGTTTACTCTCCTACCTGATCTTGTAGTAGTTTCTGTAGCCGTTGAACTTCCGTATGAAGTATTGATTGTTACAGGTAGTTTGTGTAGTGCTTGCTTTGATGCGGATTTGGATGGTTTCGTTGTCTGCTTCTTGATGTGCTCTGAAAACGCTGGTTTTATTCTGTCGATGCTAACAGTAGCATGTTTACCAGCTTTTTCTACTGTAACATCTTGACAGTTTATATCATGGATTGAGAAGGTATTAATATTTAATCTAGATAGCGCATCTGCTGCATCGTTTTCCATGCCTTTTATATAGCGTATGTCAGCTGTAAATTGCGAAATGAATTCTAGTTGACGAATTTCGCGTGGACTGTATTTATCATGGTTTCTCATCGAGGATTTAGTTAGCGGCTTGTGATCAGTAAATATAGTAAAAGAATTGCCTTCTAACATATACCGGAAGTGTTTGATTACTAAATAGACGGCCAACAGTTCTCTACTGAACGTGCTATATTTTGTTTGCGTCGCATTTAGCTTTTTTGAGAAAAATGATAGGGGTTGCCATTGTTGATTGACGCGTTGCTGAAGTACAGCACCTACCGCTACATTAGAGGCGTCGGTCATTACTGCTAAAGGTGTGTTAACCTTCCGTGGGACCAGCAATGCCTCAGTGCTTAGGGCGTTTTTCAACTGTTCGAAAGCTTGAATTGCTTGCGGTGTCATCATTAGTGATTTGGCGCGTCCCCTTAATAAATCCGTTAGCGGTTTCGCTATGTCAGCACATTTCGGAATAAAACGTCGATAAAAGTTGATCATCCCAAGGAAACGTCGTAGTTTCTTGAAGGAGTCAGGTAAGGGATAATTTTTAATGATTTGTGTTTCCTCAGGAACCGGTCTAATACCTTGATTGTCGAGTAAGTGGCCTAAAAAGGTGAGGGATTGCTTTCCAAACTCACACTTGTCGAGATTGACTGTTAACCCATACTCGTTTAGCTTCTCAAAAAGCAATTTTAGATGAGTTAGATGTTCGTTTTCGTCTTTGCTGGCGGTAAGTAAGTCATCTATGTAGGCGTATACAAACGGTAAGCCAGGTACGACTTGATCAATAAAACGTTGGAAACTTTGTGCAGCATTCTTCAATCCAAAAGGCATGCGAACGAATTCGTATAACCCAAATGGGGTAGTGATGGCTGTTTTAGGAACATCATCCGGGTGAATTGGGATGTGATGGTAGACACGGACGAGGTCAACTTTTGAAAAAATCGTTGCGTCAGACAGACTGTGAGTAAAGTCATGTAAGTGTGGAAGCGGATATCTATCTGGTACAGTCTTGTTGTTAAGAGCTCTGTAATCGCCACAAGGTCTAACCTCAGAAGAGTTTTTCTTAGGTACCATATGTAGCGGTGATGCCCATGGACTATCGGAGGGGCGTATGATACCCAACTCTATCATTTTGTTGAACTCATTCTTTGCGAGAGCCAGACGAGAGGGGTCAAGGTGTCTTGGACGTGCAAATACTGGTGGTCCCTTTGTCTTAATGTGATGTACGACAGTATGTGTCAGTTTGTCACCTTTGAAACACGGTCTTAATAAGTCTGGGAACTGTTTAAGTAGATTGACGTACTTGTCATTCTCGCGATGAGGTGTGACCAATAAATGTATAGACTTCTCATTATATAGAATTCCTTTGATCTCACTGCTGTGGTCGGCAAGTACCAGTTTCCGGTTTCTAACGTCTACGAGTATTTTATGTGATTGCAGGAAATCAACACCGATTATGGGAACAAGGACATCAGCTATGATGAAGTTCCATGAGAAGTTGGATTTGGGACCGAAATGCAATTGTAAATGTCTTTTACCGTATGTCTTGATCTCGGATCTATTCGCGGCTCTTAGTTTCAGTATGGGGTCAGGTGTCTTTTTCTCGAGTGCAGTAGGTGGTACTACACTAACCTCTGCCCCTGTGTCGGCTAAGAACTGTGTTCCGGTTCTTCTGTCCGTGACATATAACAAACGACTTTCGTGTGAGTTGTGGCCGGTGACCGCAGTCGTCACTAATTGTCGACCTTGATGTTCCCTTTTCCGTGTGCTTGCAAAATTACAGGGAGGAATACACTTTTTAGCTTGTTTACCGAACGTTTTATGGTACCAGCAAATGTTATGTCGGATGATGCTTGGACTACGACGTGTACGACTTCTGGACCTTCCTCTACACTTGCAGTGGTGGGCATTCGAAAGTTGTAGCTGAGCTATCTGTTTAGTGAGGATTTCGACTGTCTGTCGTAACTCGGCAATCTCGTCGGTTGAGTTTGTTTGTACGTGTGATACCGAGTGAGTCCTGGTCTGCTCGTAAATTTGATCGGCTATGTCTGCCAACTTGTTAAAATCGACATCCTCGTCTCCAATTGCGAGTATCTGCTGTATGTTTTGTGGGAGGCGTCTGAGCCACAATTGATATAATAGACGTTTATCAACTATACGATTTCCTAAAACACTTGTCATATGGCGTTTTAATTGGGAAGGTGTGTTATCACCTAGCTCTACATTGGTTAAAAGTTGATCGATAGTCTGCTGGTCAGAGAGAGATGTGACACGTATGACCTCTCTTTTTAGGCAATCATATGGTGAGTCAGGATCCGGTTTAAAAATGACGTCAGGCACTTGCTCAATAACGTCATCCGGCAGCAACGAATTTGCGTAACGAAATTTCGTGATCTGGCTTGTGATTTTGTTTGTAACAAAAAAGCTTTCTAAGCGTGCGAACCAGAGTTCTGCCTTTCGAGGATTAAAAACAGGTAAAGGTACAGAGTTGGCACCCACGGAAATAGACTTAGATGAAAGGCTAAGCGAATTATCGAGTGACATGATACAAAGAAATAATATCTGCAGTAATAATAATAAGCTGTGGATTGAGATATACAATATGAAGAAATAACCAATAACAACGAGAAATATATGAGAGACTCATCGAATAAAAAACCGTCACTTTGGGTACAAATATGTGAATATATCGATATAATTCCAAAGGAACAAAGTTATGAGTAAATAGATTATGACTGTCAATGAATTGTTAATAATTGTAACAGTAATTCCAATGTGAAGTTCTTTATGATATGATTAGAGAATGTTCAGCAGACTTGTAGAGAGATGGTGCGTGTTTAAAATGCGGCTCACCAACTTTGTAGAGGATTAATTCCTCTATATCTGACTCCAATAAATAAATAATATCCCGCTAACTGAATATTTACTGCAGGCTAAATCTCCTAGTAGAATTACGGGTTTACTCGAGATTATTCAAAAGCCTGAACACCAGTTATAGAGATAGTTTATTGTTGAAGCTCGGTAAAATCCGCAAGCGTACAGAAAGCAAGCACACAGGGAAAACAAGTGTGTGTGTGTGTGAGAGAGAGAGTGTTAAAAATCCATATATATTTTTGAGTGTTAATGGATTGTGGATAAATTATTGATTGTCTTTGTTTACAATCAATGAAAGAACAGATTAAGGATTGAATTGCAGACACATGCGCTCAATCAGACTCACACATAAATTTACAGTGGGTTAAATGTTAGGATTACAGAGAGCACACAAAAAATACAGTAGTTGAATGGGCTTGCTACATAAGCTCCCATCCGGAACGTAGATGTTTTTTTTTATAAAAAAAGATTTTTTTATTAACATCTATGTTCGACAAAGTGATAAAAAATTGTTTATAAAATAAATGTACAATCTGATGTGATGAATAAGCGTTAAGTTGTAATAACAGTTTGTATGTGTTGAAACGTTTTATGTATGTGTATAAGGATTGCATGAAGTTAAAAGTATAATGAAAATCCGTGGGGCCAATAAAGAACAGTTAATAAAAATAGAGAACAATTTGTAGCATTTGGGCTAGATAAGTATGGTTGTTGCTACGTACCTATCCGGAAAGTGTACTCTCCTACCTGATCTTGTAGTAGTTTCTGTAGCCGTTGAACTTTGGTATGAAGTATTGCTTGTTGCAGGTAGTTTATGTGGTGCTTGCTTTGATGCGGATTTGGATGGTTTCGCTGTCTGCTTCTTGATGTGCTCTGAAAACGCTGGTTTTATTCTGTCGATGCTAACAGTAGCATGTTTACCAGCTTTTTCTACTGTAATATCTTGACGGTTTATATCATGGGTTGAGAAGGTATTAATATTTAATCTAGATAGTGCATCTGCTGCATCGTTTTCCATGCCTTTTATATAGCGTATGTCAGCTGCAAATTGCGAAATGAATTCTAGTTGACGAATTTCGCGTGGACTGTATTTATCGTGGTTTTGCATCAAGGATTTAGTTAGCGGCTTGTGATCAGTAAATATTGTAAAAGAATTGCCTTCTAACATATACCGGAAGTGTTTGATTGCTAAATAGACGGCCAACAATTCTCTATCGAACGTGCTATATTTTGTTTGCGTCGCATTTAGCTTTTTTGAGAAAAATGCTAGGGGTTGCCATTGCTGATTGACGCGTTGCTGAAGTACAGCACCTACCGCTACATTAGAGGCGTCGGTCATTACTGCTAAAGGTGTGTTAACCTTCCGTGGGACCAGCAATGCCTCAGTGCTTAGGGCGTTTTTCAACTGTTCGAAAGCTTGAATTGCTTGCGGTGTCATTGTTAGTGATTTGGCGCGTCCCCTTAATAAATCCGTTAGCGGTTTCGCTATGTCAGCACATTTCGGAATAAAACGTCGATAAAAGTTGATCATCCCAAGGAAACGTCGTAGTTTCTTGAAGGAGTCAGGTAAGGGATAATTTTTAATGATTTGTGTTTCTTCAGGAACCGGTCTAATACCTTGATTGTCGAGTAAGTGGCCTAAAAAGGTGAGGGATTGCTTTCCAAACTCACACTTGTCGAGATTGACTGTTAACCCATACTCGTTTAGCTTCTCAAAAAGCAATTTTAGATGAGTTAGATGTTCGTTTTCGTCTTTGCTGGCGGTAAGTAAGTCATCTATGTAGGCGTATACAAACGGTAAGCCAGGTACGACTTGATCAATAAAACGTTGGAAACTTTGTGCAGCATTCTTCAATCCAAAAGGCATGCGAACGAATTCGTATAACCCAAATGGGGTAGTGATGGCTGTTTTAGGAACATCATCCGGGTGAATTGGGATGTGATGGTAGACACGGACGAGGTCAACTTTTGAAAAAATCGTTGCGTCAGACAGACTGTGAGTAAAGTCATGTAAGTGTGGAAGCGGATATCTATCTGGTACAGTCTTGTTGTTAAGAGCTCTGTAATCGCCACAAGGTCTAACCTCAGAAGAGTTTTTCTTAGGTACCATATGTAGCGGTGATGCCCATGGACTATCGGAGGGGCGTATGATACCCAACTCTATCATTTTGTTGAACTCATTCTTTGCGAGAGCCAGACGAGAGGGGTCAAGGTGTCTTGGACGTGCAAATACTGGTGGTCCCTTTGTCTTAATGTGATGTACGACAGTATGTGTCAGTTTGTCACCTTTGAAACACGGTCTTAATAAGTCTGGGAACTGTTTAAGTAGATTGACGTACTTGTCATTCTCGCGATGAGGTGTGACCAATAAATGTATAGACTTCTCATTATATAGAATTCCTTTGATCTCACTGCTGTGGTCGGCAAGTACCAGTTTCCGGTTTCTAACGTCTACGAGTATTTTATGTGATTGCAGGAAATCAACACCGATTATGGGAACAAGGACATCAGCTATGATGAAGTTCCATGAGAAGTTGGATTTGGGACCGAAATGCAATTGTAAATGTCTTTTACCGTATGTCTTGATCTCGGATCTATTCGCGGCTCTTAGTTTCAGTATGGGGTCAGGTGTCTTTTTCTCGAGTGCAGTAGGTGGTACTACACTAACCTCTGCCCCTGTGTCGGCTAAGAACTGTGTTCCGGTTCTTCTGTCCGTGACATATAACAAACGACTTTCGTGTGAGTTGTGGCCGGTGACCGCAGTCGTCACTAATTGTCGACCTTGATGTTCCCTTTTCCGTGTGCTTGCAAAATTACAGGGAGGAATACACTTTTTAGCTTGTTTACCGAACGTTTTATGGTACCAGCAAATGTTATGTCGGATGGTGCTTGGACTACGACGTGTACGACTTCTGGACCTTCCTCTACACTTGCAGTGGTGGGCATTCGAAAGTTGAAGCTGAGCTATCTGCTTAGTGAGGATTTCGACTGTCTGCCGTAACTCGGCGATCTCGTCGGTTGAGTTTGTTTGTACGTGTGATACCGAGTGAGTCCTGGTCCGCTCGTAAATTCGATCGGCTATGTCTGCCAGCTTGTCAAAATCGACATCCTCGTCTCCAATTGCGAGTATCTGTTGTATGTTTTGTGGGAGGCGTCTGAGCCACAATTGATATAATAGACGTTTATCAACTATACGATTCCCTAAAACACTTGTCATATGGCGTTTTAATTGGGAAGGTGTGTTATCACCTAGCTCTACATTGGCTAAAAGTTGATCGATAGTCTGCTGGTCAGAGAGAGATGTGACACGTATGACCTCTCTTTTTAGGCAATCATATGGTGAGTCAGGATCCGGTTTAAAAATGACGTCAGGCACTTGATCAATAACGTCATCCGGCAGCAACGAATTTGCGTAACTAAATTTCGTGATCTGGCTTGTGATTTTGTTTGTAACAAAAAAGCTTTCTAAGCGTGCAAACCAGAGTTCTGCCTTTCGAGGATTAAAAACAGGTAAAGGTACAGAGATGGCACCCACGGAAATAGACTTAGATGAAAGGCTAAGCGAATTATCGAGTGACATGATACAAAGAAATAATATCTGCAGTAATAATAATAAGCTGTGGATTGAGATATACAATATGAAGAAATAACCAATAACAACAAGAAATATATGAGAGACTCACCGAATAAAAAAAAACTATCACTTTGGGTACAAATATGTGAATATATCGATATAATTCCAAAGGAACAAAGTTATGAGTAAATAGATTATGACTGTCAATGAATTGTTAATAATTGTAACAGTAATTCCAATGTGAAGTTCTTTATGATATGATTAGAGAATGTCCAACAGATTTGTAGAGATATGGTGCGCGTTGAAAAAGCGGATTACCAACTTTGTGGAATAATGGTGCGTGTTCAAAATGCGGCTCACCAATTTAGTAGAGGATTAATTTCTCTATATCTGACTCCAATAAATAAATAATATCCCGCTAACTGATTATTTACTGCAGGCTAAATCTCCTAGTAGAATTACGGGTTTACTCGAGATTATTCAAAAGCTTGAACACCAGTTGTAGAGATAGTTTATTGTTGAAGCTCGGTAAAAATCCACAAGCGTACAGATGGCAAGCACACCGGGAAAACAAGTGAGTGTGTGTGTGTGAGTGTTAAAAATCCATATATATTTTTGAGTGTTAATGGATTGTGGATAAATTATTGATTGTCTTTGTTTACAATCAATGAAAGAACAGATTAAGGATTGAATTGCAGACACATGCGCTCAATCAGACTCACACATAAATTTACAGTGGGTTAAATGTTAGGATTACAGAGAGCACACAAAAAATACAGTAGTTGAATGGGCTTGCTACATAAGCTCCCATCCGGAACGTAGATGTTTTTTTTTATAAAAAAAGATTTTTTTATTAACATCTATGTTCGACAAAGTGATAAAAAATTGTTTATAAAATAAATGTACAATCTGATGTGATGAATAAGCGTTAAGTTGTAATAACAGTTTGTATGTGTTGAAACGTTTTATGTATGTGTATAAGGATTGCATGAAGTTAAAAGTAAGTATAATGACAATCCGTGGGGCCAATAAAGAACAGTTAATAAAAATAGAGAACAATTTGTAGCATTCGGGCTAGATAAGTATGGTTGTTGCTACGTACCTATCCGGAAAGTGTACTCTCCTACCTGATCTTGTAGTAGTTTCTGTAGCCGTTGAACTTTGGTATGAAGTATTGCTTGTTGCAGGTAGTTTATGTGGTGCTTGCTTTGATGCGGATTTGGATGGTTTCGCTGTCTGCTTCTTGATGTGCTCTGAAAACGCTGGTTTTATTCTGTCGATGCTAACAGTAGCATGTTTACCAGCTTTTTCTACTGTAATATCTTGACGGTTTATATCTTATGTACACTTATACATTACTTTTGATATATACATTGTTGCGGTAAATGTATTTTTCTGTTGAAACCTAGTCATTTTGTTATTGAACAACACTGGTATTCTTGATATTAGAAATGTAGTGAAACGTACTAGTCACCAGAAAACTGATTCTCTCCGCCATGTTTTAAGCTTAATTTGAAGTTGAATGGTGATATAATGCTCAAATAGGAAGGTTCAAAACTATTGACTCATTGGTTGAAAACAGACTTTAAGCATTTAGCTAGAGATAATTTCTCGAATACTATTTTGTAAAAAAATTTCATATAGAGCTTTACAGCCGAATTCCGCTAAATTATGGATTCTAATTTCGTTCACCTACACTGATCCAAATAGCCGAGCATGAAAATTTTAATTTTATGAAGGGAAGCGGAGTATTATTGAAAACTATTGATCATATTTAACAACTAAGCAAGTACTTTGATAAATGAGATTTCGTGTATGCTATTACTCAAAAAGTATATTCATTATCACATAGTATGATGTTCTAACTAGTTAAATAAATTATATGATTGACAGACTTGTGAAATCCTCAATCGTTCATTGAATATGTCTTACGAATTGAGCTGTGCTGAATT
>NC_031495.1:55175695-55200757 GCF_000237925.1 Schistosoma mansoni
CAAAAGGAACAAAGTTATGAGTAAATAGATTATGACTGTCAATGAATTGTTAATAATTGTAACAGTAAATTCCAATGTGAAGTTCTTTATGATATGATTAGAGAATGTCCAACAGATTTGTAGAGATATGGTGCGCGTTGAAAAAGCGGATTACCAACTTTGTGGAATAATGGTGCGTGTTCAAAATGCGGCTCACCAATTTAGTAGAGGATTAATTTCTCTATATCTGACTCCAATAAATAAATAATATCCCGCTAACTGATTATTTACTGCAGGCTAAATCTCCTAGTAGAATTACGGGTTTACTCGAGATTATTCAAAAGCTTGAACACCAGTTGTAGAGATAGTTTATTGTTGAAGCTCGGTAAAAATCCACAAGCGTACAGATGGCAAGCACACCGGGAAAACAAGTGAGTGTGTGTGTGTGAGTGTTAAAAATCCATATATATTTTTGAGTGTTAATGGATTGTGGATAAATTATTGATTGTCTTTGTTTACAACCAATGAAAGAACAGATTAAGGATTGAATTGCAGACACATGCGCTCAATCAGACTCACACATAAATTTACAGTGGGTTAAATGTTAGGATTACAGAGAGCACACAAAAAATACAGTAGTTGAATGGGCTTGCTACAATGCCTGAACTGGATATGGTTCATTCAACTCTCCTCATTTCTGGCAACAACCTCTAGTATACCATTCTCACTTTCTTGAAGCCGAGATGGAACTTCATATAGGTAGGAGTTAATGCACATCACTGCAATATTCAATGGAGGTCAATGTGACGATCCTATAAAATCCCTATTCTTTCAGTGCCCTTCAAGATAATGGAAATACTAGTCTATGCTAACCTATGTGATGAACTTCTACCAGTAGACCTCTCTGCAGCTTGACATCGTGGTTTCCGGAAGTATTTCTCCTGCATTCCAAACTAATTAACCGTCGTGGATAACTGATGCAGTATCCTCGATCATAAAGCTGTGATGTTATGTATTATGCATCGACCTTTAGAAAGAGTATAATCGGGTCAATCATGTTAGTCTCAGAGACAAACTGGAGCATACAAACATCCCTCCACTACTGATGGACTGGTCATGTCATTTTTAAATGAATGGGAATTCAAAGTCAGGGCGGACATTTCATTCTCTCAAAATTAAATTTTGTAGTGGGCTATATAAAAGTTAATTACTAGAAATTCGCGCTTCTTGACTTAGAATAGTGACGTTTTTTAACAGGTATTCCTCGAATTATCACATTTTAGAGATGGTGCAAATCACTGAAGAGGAGTTCGAAAGCAGTATGATTGGCTATTGTTTCTTTAAGATATGAATGCACTTCAAAGTTGGGCAGATAGCAACATATTACCTTTTAGCTATGAAAAGTACAAAGTAGTTAATCGGCGTTATGATTAAAACCACCTGTGTTACTAAATAATTACAATAGTAGACTGGAAACTAGTAATACGAAATGACAACGAAATTCGTGGAAATAGATGCATATAGAAACCGACAAAATTGGCACGTAACAAGTGTGGACAGTTACACAAGTGTTACTAGCGAATGACGAACGCTTGCGTGTTCAATGGGTCTAAAAGTAAGTGCACAAGTTTATTTGCACTAAATAGTATATTCCAAGGCAGAACCTATATGTAAATAATGGAACGATGGATGGACAAGTTGAGTGCTTGAATCACCAACTATAAATGTATAAAACAGGTGCGGTAGAGACCTGATAAGTAAGCGGTAGCATAAGAGAGAATACGATTATCGTGCAATATCACGTGCATCGGGTGAGTGGATAGCAGGTTGATGAGCCCTAAATAGAATGGAACCGAAGTTCTGGATGCCAATGCTAGACGCATACTGAACACATATACTATTAACATTGACTATTTGTATTTGTATTTCCTTTTGGACTAGACCCAATTTGATTTAGCGATTGTAAGCCTGTTCAATTGTACCTTCGTAACCCGATGTCCGGAGATTCGGATTTACCAATAGGGTTTACTGAGTAATCCACACCAATTGGTTCTAGATATATTCAATGGATAACAATGAAAACGTATCTTATATGCTCTAAGAAATCGGTATACTTAAAAAACAAAACCCCTATTAACTCCATATATGTCTTTGAGAAACGACCGGAAATCCCTGAAGTGTACTATTTGGCAGTGATACATCATAGTTAAACGAAGTTCTACACAAAACCAATATGATTAATTGCTCTTAAGTTTCGGCTCAACTTTACAGGGGAGATAAATATAATTTATTTGCTGAAAATAAAGCTCAATGTTTTGAGGGACATATACCCATACTGATAAATGAGCATTTGCATAGATTTTAATTCGATCAGTCAATAAGAGCTTCCTACCCACGCTTAGTTTTCTCATGCAAGTAGCTAATTGAGAAACCACCTATATAGTGTATACGTATGTATTAGTACACTAAATCAGACAACTGAGGAATTCGGGAAAAGTAAAGACAAAACGCCCAAAGGAACCACAGTAGATAAGAAACCAATTTTCATTGAACTTAAATTTAAAGGTGATCATATTGCAGCTACAATAAACAGATAATTAAAAAGCACACTGACCACAACTTATCCTGCAGCCAAGCTGATTAACTTGTACAAAACAATATGTTCCTCACTCCAATCAAAGATCGATAGGTACACCTTACACGTTACCGCCAACTGCCTATATAGATTTATATGTACCTGTCAGAGCAGTTAAACTGGTAGAACAGTAAGAAGGGCTTACGTTCGATCCCAAGAACATATCCCGAAAGATCTTAGATCAATGGGATTCAAGGCTTTTAGCAGTGCTATTGCAAAGCATCTGTGTGACACAGGGTGTTAAGTTGATAGACTAAAATCTTTCAGTATCATCAATCGACAGTCAAGTGCTGTTCTTCTCAAATTCGTCTAATCCATAGCTATTGAACGACTAAATCCAGACTTTTGTATGTAAAGGGAAACAATTGCAAATCTTTCTATATCATGGTGACTTTATCGTCAGTTTATTACATAATGTTTCGCATTTTTCTCCTCTCTCTCTCCTATTTTAATCTCATCAGTTATCTCGAAATCATAACCACATTATCTATTTTTTAACTGACTAGTCTCAACTCATGTTATTATTCTTAATTGTTATTAATTTATGTTCAGTTACTTCATTATACAATCAATTACTTATTTAGTCTCTACAATTCCTTGTTACTATTTCTGATGATCCAGAATCTTCTCTCACATATTAAATCTTATTACGACACTCTTTATATGTCTTCAATCCAATTACTACACCATGATGATATATATCGATTTTATTGTGTATGTAAGTATGTAAACTTTACAGTAAATTTTATCTTAGATATTGTAAGTTGCAAGCAGCTAATGGGAACCTTATGAAATAAAATGAGTATATGTTATTCTGATCATTTATTTTTTACTCTATTTAAGACAGTGAAGGCAACTAAATGTATGAAATTCATATTTAATATCATCCTTATGGATTAATTCCTACAACATCTGGAAATCAACTATTATAAAAAAGATTGATTGGTGTGTGATTAGATGTGTGTTGTGAATATCTGCTTGAAGGAAATATGGATCTCTGAATTCTTCAATTATTGCAGAGTAAATAGGGGTTTGTAACAGATAAAGATTTGTATTATTATTATTATTATTATTATTATGTAGTGTCGGTTGATAAGTTAAGTCCATATACCATGTTATAACTTCAGGACAAGCCATTTTACCTACCCATCTTGAGTCACGTTTTCACCTTGTTAATTATTCACTTATTAACCCTGACTATTTTTTATATCAGCGTATGTGTGTACACTTTTTATCTTATTCATCACGTGTCTGTAACTTATTCTTATCTGACTATAAATATTGACTGACGCTTGATTAAAGCCAATTGGCTTACCCGCCATCTCCAATGGGTGTCATTTTTGCTTCGCTCGCTGATGTTTGCTCATGTGATTATGGCTTTTTGGCCTGCGCTATTTGACAATAAACTGTAGCTGCCGCTTCTTCTTGCCTTCTGATTTTATACACCGTTAAGATTGGTATTATAATGGTTATCGAGGTGAACGGTTAGCGAAGACGGTACTACAATTATTATTATTATTTTTATTATTATTCATTCAATATTGTATGTTTAGTATAATATAAAATTCGCAGAGCAAAGTATCTCAACAAGTTTCTTTTACAAAACCGAACAAAATACGATGACCGCATACATATATACATAAATAAAGAAGGTAAACTATATGGAATTAAATGAAATACTTTTTAAAGGGGATTTGAATCTGTACAACTTCTTAGTTAAAAACATGTTTAAGAATATAAGTTATTGACAAGGTCAGCTCTAGCAACCTGTTTGTCACATAGTATATTTGCTAGATAGGGTATTGTAGAGCTCTTGTGTCTTTGCTTGGGTGCACGGATTTTAATGTATTTACGTCTCGTTCTACCAGAAGATATACAAGGAGAAAGATATGAATAAAATGGATAAGATAATAGCTGCCCCTAGTTTGTAAGATTTTAAATTTCATCCACAACTATAATAATAACGACCTCAAAAGATTCACCGCACACCCTGCTAACTACCTTCATCACTCTCCGCAATACAGAAAAGACTTTTCTCAAAAGCCCGGGGGAAGAATAACCGAGAACAGTAAAGAATAACAGGTAATGTCCAAGAATTAATAAATCGTAAGAGCAAATGTCGAATAATGCTAAAAGTATGCAGTCTCTTTGTGTAAAATGTCAGGGATGAAACTTTATTCTATAACAGTAAACATGAGAAGACCAAGAGAGCTCAGGGGAAAAGGCAAACTTAAGATAATTGATCTTCGACACTGTATTCATTAAAGAGTCTCCAATGGCACAAGCATTATGGGATCCCAGCATGGTGCTTAGGTGCCGTTCATTTCTCAGGCTAAACTTAACAGATTGATATATAGACGGATTAAGTATGAGATCATTAACAACAGACCACAATTCCATAAGAGACAAAAACCCGTTCATTTCTATGGGATGTAAAGAGGTAGAAATCGACTTAAATACACTGAGATCGTCCGCATATTTCAAAAAAGTGTCTTCTGTGGAAGATGGCAGATCATGTAGAAAAAAAGAGGGAAGGAGAGGTGAGAGGACAGCTCTTTGTGGTACAGCTTCATAAGACAGTAGAGACGCTGAACACTTTCCTCCAAACACAATGTGCTGTTCTCTTCCAGAGAGGTAGGAACATAGCCAGTTGGTTATCCAGCTGTCAGTGTTGACGCTGATTAACGTGTTAAGTAAAAGTTGACTTTGGATAGAATGAAAAGCAGAAGTATATTCCAGAAAAGTGCATCGAAAAAACTTTTTTCCCTTTTCTAAATTGAACAAAATATTGTGATGCAAAACAGCAACGGCATCTAAGGTGCTTCTTTTGCATTTGTAAGGAAACTGATAAGGATCAATGTGCTCTTTTATTGCAGGTTGAAGTGGGAGTATCAATAATTTTTTCGTCGTTTTGAGGAAAGTTGAAGTTATTGCTGTGAGTCTAAATTTCACATTCTTATCGCCATATACTTTCTTAGGTATAGGGATTATCGTTATCTTTCTCCACATTTTCGGTATGAGATTAGCCGAGAAGAATCTATTAAAGATGCTCGTCAGTGGATAACACGGAACGTTAGGACACTTTTTAAAAAGGTTTGGGATTTTATCTGGTCCTAATCATTAGGACGAATTGAGTGACTGGAGACATTTTTGGACATCAATTTTACTGAAAATTGGGACACAACTATTCTTCAAACACGTGGATATAGGAAGCATGACATCAGATGAATGAACTATAAAAAGCTTATTTGAGTCACAAACATTTAACTGATTATCACTTACAATGTGTCTCTCACCTTGAAGCTCTCTAAATAGTTCCCACAAACTTGAAGAGCTTTTACAAGATAGGAGTTTCTGAGTAAACATCGAGTTCAGAAGTCCAGTCTCTATGCTTTTTAGACCATTTAGCTTTCGAACTCCAATAGGGTTTTTCTCCTTGCACATTCTTCCTTTTACCCTTCATAATCGTTTTAGTTGTGGAGATATAAGTCTATCAAAACTTACAAAGATGGTACTAGTGGGACAACAAATATCAAGACAGAATTTAAGATGACAAGTGATAACACCAATGGTGTTTTCCAGTGAGTTATCTGTAAATAATCCCCAGTTTGTAATTCAAAATATGTTTTTTCAGATTTAAGATATTTTCTTCTGAGTAATTCCTGTATTTAACTTTCTTTGTCTTATGTAAGAGTGTACTCTTTCCAAGCTTGCCATATAGCTTAGATAGAATACAAATTATACAATGATCAGGACTAGACAATTGAACACGTTTACGAGTCACATATATTCCCACATCAGTAATGAAAACTAAGCCCAAATGGGAATCCAAACGAGTGGGAAAATCTACCACATTTCAGTGGCATAGTGATGAAAAAAAGCTACAGTCACATGAATTAAAATCATCCCGTACAATTGGAAGTGAACCATTGAATGAAGTAACAGCAAATTCAGTGAATTCATCAGCGAAAACAGATAGTGCAGATGATGCGTAGTCTGGAGTCATGCAGATGGTAGTAATATAAATATAACTATATTTATTAAAGTGTTTTGGACTGCATCCTAAAGTTAGACAGTCGATAAGTTCATGTGAAAACTTAAAAGGTGCAAAAGAAGATCGACACCAGTTCATGTTTACAGACGTAGCTACACCACCGCCACCTTTTCTTATTGTTTGATCGATCCTGACGATAAATATTGAAATCTTCTAGTGACACTAAGCAGTCATTTTGTAAATTATTTAACCAGGATTTCTGAAATGTGATTACACCACAATGACAATATATGTTTAGACTTAGTAGAAATTGAAGATATCCCACTTTGCCAATTATTGATCAGCAGTTAGAAGTTAGCAGTTCAGGAATTGATATCTGATTAGTGTTCATTCTTTTAAATGAATATTGCTAGCCACTACGACGTCCTTGATCGTACATTTTTGTACCTTGTAAAGCTATAGGTCGCAAACTTTTTATTGGTTATGACATTAATAGACATAACAATGTGTTAAAATAAACAATGAAAGATAAATTGTTAATATATCTAGGTGTTAGGGGCAGGTAGCCCAGATATTCAAGTCGGTAGACGTGTTTTTTTTCTGAAGAAGACTCCAGTTTTAAACAACTTTAAAATTTAAAAAAGACTGGTTCATACACAAATACATGTTATCTATGGCAGATTCCTAACTAACTGTAAACTGCTTTATTATTGTGGTGGTTGGGATTCGACATTATCCTTAAACTTCGTATATTGTTCGTCCTGATAACTATTGCTAGATAACTCCCCAACGGTGTATAAATCTGAAAACGAATATGAAGTGTTGATTACGTTTATTACTGAACCACGCACAGATACCCAAAGTTACAGGCACGTTAAGCAAGCATGAAACAGTAGTGCCGAAAAGTAAGCGAGTGAGTGAGCGATTCGAATGAGAGTGTAAGTCAGCGAACAGGATTAAAATACACATATAATATACACAGTGAAATGAATGAATCATCAAATCAACTAAGCGACTAATAGTAAGGCTAGCAGAACGAATATATATGCGTAGGCAGTAAGCAATGATCAAGCATACATATTCATACAAGTGCAATGATAATAAAGGTACAATAGTATAGATAGGTTGTTATTGTACGAATGACTCAGTCCGTTAAATAAGTTAACAAAAGGGCTTAATCAAATGAAATATCAACATACTCAATTGTACGTGAACTGCCATAATATATTTCATATGTGACTAACAATGAACGGTTCTTTTAATTTTAACTCGTCTGTTGGATGCAACAGTATACTATACCGATTTAATCAGTTCAGAATACACATATAACAACAAAGATCGATCATTCGCTTTGCTGGATATGAACAACGGAATATTCTAGACTATTATTAATGGCTGTAAATTGATTTCAGTTTAATGAAACTTTAAAAGTTACATTTAAATTAACTTTATCAATTGTTCGACTTTAGAAATATCTACATACCTACCTGAATTTGAAAGTGGAAAATGTATACAAAGCTGATCAAATCTAAGTGACAAAAAAATGACATATGAATTCTGAAATCCACTAATATTATCCCTCATCACTTTGTAGACGTAACCGTGAGTTGTGTATGTATACTAAATGTATGTGAATATTTACTCAAAGTGAATTGGTTATGTCAAGTTAACATTTCAATTGTTATGTTTTCTATACAATAAAGAAGATTGATTTCAAGATGCTTATTTACTAATCTACACTAAGGGAATTGATAATAAATGTGTGATGGTTAGGAGTATTTGAAATATAGCATGAACTAGTAATCCCAGCAATAACTCAATTTAATCAAGAAGTTTTAGATGAGCATGAACAAATGTACTATATTTGGAATTCAAAATCAAAACAGTCATCAATCCAAATAAATCATTGATTCATATAAACACCACATCCGCCACAGCTTAAATTGGAGTGTAAGTGTATGTAATCGATTGTATGCCTTCTTAAGTTCATCTTACGTCTGTTCGACAGTGTATTGGATATAAACTCTGTATTATCTAGCATGCACTTGTTAGTATTAGAATTAACAACCGCAATCGGAACAGACTCACCTGATTTCTGGAATTGTATACAAACATCATGTCAGTTGTGTAGTGCAACCACTGATATTTAGAATTTGCATCATAGACTTTCCAACACTATCCTCCCCCACGAAATAATGTTGGATCTTCATATCCACAAGTTATGAATAACGTGGTTTCATTTAAAACATATTTCACATATTGACTAGAGTATTCATTGGAAGTGACTTCATGATAAGTATAAACAACAGTCGATATGAAGTTATCCGAATTGTAATGAAAATCAAGCTCAATTAGTACTCACGCTTCGCATTGAATAAGTTTCCCACAAGAAGCAAATGCATAATGAGGATAAATAATATATGATATGACATCAGGATTTGATTTTTCTGAAATATTTCCCTCAAATTTATTAAGAGTTTCATTAGAGAATAATGAATCATTAGAAAAATCAGCATCTACAAAAACTGAATCCGGTTTTTGATCATGATTTGACTCATTCAAGATATTATTTTCAGAGTTGTAAGAAATTTCATCAGAAATATGTGAATCATTAGGACAAACTATATCTTGTACAATAACATGAGAAATCTGATAAGAAGTTGGTTGATTAGAAACTTTCATCTCACAGTGATTCTGAGTTTCATTCAACTCTGAACTGCCTCTAGAAGTCTTGGATAAAGATAAATGATCATTAGGAACATCTAACTTATTAGGGTCACAATTTTAGCACTAGTTTCAGCGAAATGAATCATGGTATTACAAACTGACTGAATGTGTCCAGTGTTGCCAAATTTAAAGCATTTAGAATTACGAAATACACATGAATTACATTAGTGAAACATGCCACAGAACAAGCATTTACCAAACTTGTGCTCATCTCCGTGAACTGTTTCAAAATTTAGTGAATTGTTTTCTGAATAGCTTTGAAATCGTATTGGGCTGCGACGATGTAGTAAAGTAGTGGGATTCCTGATGTTCTGGTAAGCCATTTCATCGAATTTTTCCCCTTTGCCGCATTCGAAATTTGAATATTTTACATGGTCCTGCAGTAGTTGCTTGAGAGTTGCATAAGGGAGTGAAATCGGCTTGTCTGGTAATTGCAAAGTCTTTATTAAGCTGTATGTTTCTTTTCCAATGAATGTAAGGAAATGAGCCACAATATTAAAATCCTCATCATCTTCCTTGGTCGTAGCCCAGATTTCGAACCTCTTCATGTAATCCTCAAAAGCATTAAAATCTGAATGTATATCCAACCGTTCCATCACAGGCTCCATCGCGACGCCAATGTGATGATTTAAAGTATTTGAATTGTAGTATAAACTAGTAATCCCAGCAATAACGCAATTTAATCAAGAAGTATTAGATGAGCACGAACGAATGTACTGTATTTTGAATTCAAAATCGAAACAGTCATCAATACAGGGGAATCATTGATTCATATAAACACCACAAAATGCTATTGAAAGGTAAGCAAATATCAAAGAGAATATATGTATTAATACACATGAAAAATTATTTTAAAAAAAAGAAAATTTATCAAAGGTCAGAATATTTTCATTTTATGACAAGTTCCTTGCTTATAATCAGAAGGGGTTTTATGGAGATTTCAGTATTTTCATAGTTGAAATCATGAGTCAATTGAAGCTAGACCACCATCGAAAACCTGGAAGCCCTGGAAAGCCGTTTCGTCCTACTGTGGGACTCCTCTTCAGTACGGATCCACGATCCCACCTCTCGAGATTTGAACCCAGGACCTACCAGTCTCGCTCCAGAGCACTTAACCTCTAGAATACTGAGCCGGCCGGCATCCAATGGTGTTAATGTCTAACCTCAACCAATCCACCAAGTTTGAGCAACCGTTCATCAATTGTCTTCAGTGAGTTAATATCTATCTGTTGTGAGATAACAACTCACTGAAGACAATTGGTGAACGGTCGCTCAAACTTCGTGAAGTTCCTTGCTTATCAGGATTTGATAATGTAAAATGATAAAATATTTTTCTGTAATTAAGCTTTAAAATACATTATATTGAAAATTGTTCATTAACCATAAAACATGCTTCCAATATTTTCTGATATTAACCACTTTAGATTTTCTAATGATACTGTCAAATTAAAAAACGTCGTTAACAATGACACAATAATCTCTTTTTAATACGTAACATAAAAAAGAAGTGATTCTGAAGGTATCGTATTTAAAATATGTACTGGCAGGGGATGTTTAATCCACTTCTTTTCGGAATTTCTACCTCCATGAAGTATTATATGATTGAATATCTGTAAAACTGAATAAAATTACCATCAATCTCATAAGCGATTTTCTCATTATCAATTTACATTCTGATATAATCTATCATTGTTAATAGTGGGTTTTTTAATTCTTGTAAAGGTTTATATATGTATATAATCCATTAGTTACTAATGGGAATACGTCATTTATTCCTCTATCTCCATTATATCAATTTAAACTTGGAAACATTCTGTCTTATCAGACATAGTTTAAAAGTTACAAATGATTATTAGTTCTTATAGAAAAGAAGATTCTATCTTTTCTTTCTAGTGAATTTTCAATGTTCACTAAATAGAGTATATTGTTTAAACTTTATACAACTGTTAGAAACACTGAATTTTTGAACTAATAACAAGTTATGAAACGAGATATAAATCCATTTTTTAAACTACATTAGTTTACTGGCTTCGACTGGCTGTGCCTTACTCACTTACTTACGCCTGTTACCCCTCGTCGAGGAGGTTAGGTCGTTCACCAGCATTCTCCATCCAACTCTGTCCTGGGCAATCCTTTCAAGTTCTTTCCAGTTAACATTCATCCTTTTCATATCTGCTTCTATTTCCCGGCTTAATGTGTTCTTTAGCCTAGCTCTTTTCCGCTTCCCTTCAGGATTCCAAGTTAGGGATTGCCTCGTGATGCAGTTTGGTGATTTCCTTACTGTATGTCTGATCCACTTTCAACGTCTTTTCCTAATTTCCTCTTCAGCTGGAAGCTGGTTTGTCTTCTCCCATAAAACGCTGTTACTGATGGTATCCGGCCAATGGATGTTGAGTATTTTGCGTAGACAACTGTTTATAAATACTTGTACCTTCTTGACGATGGATGTAGTAGTTCTCCGCGTTTCAGCTCCGTACAGTAGGACTGACTGTCTTGACGTTCGTATTGAAGATTCTGACTTTGAAATTAATTGACAGTTGTTTTGAGTTCCATATGTTCTTCAATTGTAGAAATGCTACCCTTGCTTTTCCAATCCTAGCCTTTACATCTGCATCCGATTCTCCTTGTTCATCAATGATTCTGCTCAGGTAGGTGAATGTTTCTACATCTTCAAGAGTTTCTCCATCAGGTGTGACTGGGTTGATGTTCTCCGTGTTGTATTTGAGATTCTTGCTTTTTCCTTTGTGTATGTTGAAGCTTATTGATGCAGAGGCTGCTACTACATTTGTTGTTTTCGTTTGTATTTGTTACTGGCTGTGCTTACCCCCAGTAAATGATGATTCTGTGTAAGATTTTGAATGGGTCTCAAACATAAGCTAAAATGCTGCTCTACAGTCCATTTTAATAAATTAAATTGATCTGTTCTCATCTTAGTTTATTAACGAAATTTAGAAAATGAATAAATACATATATATTCTGGAAATAATTACCGAATTCATGCCAAATGGTAGCAATAGCTTGTCTTTTAATAAGGTTTTTATATTTAACATTATTAAACAGTTACATTGATAATATTGGAGCGGCTTTCTAATTCCCTTAAAAGAAATAGTATTTGTAGAATGAATAGTTATAAGAATATATTATAACAGAAGATTTATATTCAAAGCTAATTAACTATTTAAAAGGTTTACAATATGATTATTAAAGACATTTGGGTTTTGTAGAAGTTTGTAAAAGAAGAAATAAAGATAAACACTTCACTTGGTATTGTTTGTTTGAATCTTCCCATTGATAATTAGGACTGCAATTGATCAGTCTCTTATTGGCATATGTGCATACTGTGCGTATTGCCTCGATATAGCCTTATTTCCCAGTCATTATAAGCAAAGATTGATGGTGGCTAGCAGTGGAATCCAGGACGCACGTTTCGTCCTATTTGGGACGCGTCAGCTGGATGTACCTGCATCTCAGAGTTGACGTTCACTCTGAGACTCGAACCCAGTACCAAGTGAATTTAAACTTCACCCAATCGCACAAGCAAGTGGCTATCAGGACTCAGTAGTTGATTGGATAACGCGATGACGTTTGAAGCGAAAGGTACTGGGTTGAAGTCCCAGAGTGAATATCAACTCTGAGATGCAGTTACATCCAGCTGACGAGTCCCAACTAGGACGAAACGTGCATCCTGGATTCCACTGATAGCCACTATCCATCTTTGCTTATAAAGATAAACACATCTCAATTAGATTTTCATCAATACTGTGAACTAATATGTTCTTAAATAAGATGAAAACAATAAGATTTGAACACTAAAATGAATTTATAAAAAGAAGGAAATAAAGACTTTTGAATGAAGAAAATGTTCTTCTCGACGCCGTCACTTTTCGATATTGGCCAATCCTATTTCTAAGTAACCCTTTACGTGTAGTAGTCTGTCATAAAATAGAGGAGTTTTACAAAATTGCTAAAAAAAATAGTCAAACGTATTTCATTAAGGAGTATGAAAGTCAATAAAAATGAAGTGGTATTGCATAATGTAATCAAGATTATTAAAAGAATTCAAGTATTTATCATCTGCATTTATTCTTTAAACCATTACTTCTTATCACTTCCAAGACTATTACGTAATTGTGTTCTTGATATTTCATTTCTTGTTATCTTACCACCACGACCTATTATGGCCTTTGAGTCTGAGTAAGTAAATTTTGTGGCTTAAATATAAAGTTTTTTGATTTATAATAACACTTCATCATTCATGACGAACAGAAAACAGAATGCTTTTCAAAGGTATCTGAAAAACTCCTACACAAAAATATTTATATGCATAGGTGAATCAGACAATTTTTACAATAGTACGACATCTATCGTGCACATTATATACGGACTATATTCGCGTTTCAGCCTTTTTATAAGCATCCTACAACATATATCTGTTGTATCTTTTGTACACCGCTTAAATACTCAAAATTTTATACTTATTTTGTTCATTGTAGTCTTATTTACTTACTCTGTTACTCCTCGTGGAGGAGCGAAGGTCACTTATCACAGTTCTCTATTGAACTCTATCCTGGACAGTCTACCCCAGTTGTTTCTAGTTGCCATTCAGTCTTCTAATGTCTGTTTCCAATTCATGATGCAGTGTTTTCCTTCGTCTCCCTTTTTAACTTTTACTTTCAGGATTCCAAGTTAGCGCTTGAATCATGATGCGGTTTGGTGATTTCCGTAATGTATGTCCTATCTATCTCCAGCGTGACAATTCATTGTAGTATATAAAACAAAATCTGATACGGGATATGCCACTTCCTCGAGAATATCAAAACATTTCAAGTGTAGGAAATGGATTTTTTTAGCTATTCGCGTGTGTCTGTTGCTCTGATTCAACGATAATGATTTAGAATGCACATATTTACATGTGTAGGTAAGTTGAAATGGCAGAAGTATTCAGTGTGCTAGACTCAGATACAAAGAGTTATCGAAATTACTAATAATGGTGTAGTGTCTTGCAAATAAATGGAGAGAGTTTCCGATTCGTTGAATGGGTATATAGTTCTCATTCCCTTGTAATTGTATGCATGCTTACGAATGGAGTATTTGTTTTTTTATATGGTTTTCATCAAATAGTATATATTTCTACTTATCATTTGTGATGTGCAACATTATGTCCATACCATCGACTTACTTAACTTATGAAACTGTTTATCAACGGTGGCATTAATTAATGAGAATTAATCGATATTTGAACAAAAGATTAATTCGTGTCCAATAAATTACAAGTGTTTGGTAAGCTATGAAATTGTTTAGTTTTAAACGTAGTGCTTTAATGGTATTTAAGTAGTAAACCTTTTCTCACACAATTTCATCATTACATTATGAATTAGAAGTCAGGAATTATATGACAGAAATACGAGTGTTAACTGGGGATAATTATGTTCATTTTTTATGAACAAACTTAGCTATATCTTTTTTAATTGCGATATTCATAATATACCGGATGCAGTGTCTCAACTATCATTGAGATGATTTATTTATCTGAATAACGATAAAAGGCGTAAACCTTAGTGAAATAGAGCTTTTACATTAACACCAAGTAAAGGACCAACATAAAACATGGTGTTTAATAAACCATGGTAACTACTGCATCATGAGAATAAACTTACTATCAAGGAGAAACTTTGTCCAACCAAAAATGATATCATTATACAATAAAAGTTAAGAAAAGCAATAATAGTCGAAAAAGGTTTGTGTTACTCAGTGTTTGATTTAGCGTTCATGTTATTACGTGTTTTACTTAGGCTTCATTATTAATACCAATGATTCCTGTATAATGTTAGGGTATTGAAACTGGTTAACCATAAATCCTTTTGGTTAAAGTAGTTATTTTACTTTATTGTATTAGATAATGAGATAATGAGTGATATTTCCTTTTTTCAAGGGACAAAAGGGAATATTTTCATTCTCATTTAAAGCTTATGAGACTAACCGTGAGGGAACCAGGTATATAAATGTAAGTAATTTGTACAGGGTTTCGTGTATTTTGCATTATATTCTGTCTAAAAACGACTTATGCAAGTAGTCAGGAACGTTAGTGTATGGGTGTCAGCTTTTTTAAAAATAACCATTTTCATGAAAGTTGTAGTGAGTAAAGTGTGAATTTTTAGTGACCAGATCACTGGCATACCTTTTTGTCACGTTATCTAACGGTTCTGGGCTCAAGCTTTGTCGAGGTCATTGGTGAACATATTAGAGAAATTCAATGATGTGTGTTTATTGTGGTTCACTGGTTCCCAGCTTCATAATTGTTGAAGTAAAGTTAATCAGTGATGCAAATCATCCTTAAATTGTACAATCTTCACAAGCCTCCTACTTTAGAAATAATAATTAATTCAGTTACTAAGTGTAAATACTGTACATTTTGATACATCAATCAATGGAAAATAACTAATCATATACGTGAGTTTTTCATTTTGTTAATTTAACTTTCATCTATCAAAGTTCATAAAATGAGTTATGATTTTGCATATATCTAGTTGAAAACTATCTAGGTCTAAACCATTCAGGGAATCAAATACGACATTTTTTTTAAAATATTGAACATTCCATTAGTTCAATTGTCTTTAGTTATGAAAATTAATGAATATGTACAAAATATGTAGAATAGCACATAATATCATAATGGAATAATAAACTTTGACATTATTTGTAAATATGATGTAATAAATTTATATTGTATCTGATGATATTTGAGACATTGAACTATCGTTTTAGATAAACAATCATTATAATGTTCATTATTAACATGGTCGATATTTATTGCATTGATCAATAATTATGTAACATTTGGCATCGTATAGTTAACTATTCTTATCATTAGTCGAATAATTGAATAACTCAAACCATATTTATCTATCTAGATAGGTATATCTATATCTATATCTATCTACCTATTTATCTATCTATTTATCTATCTACCTACTTATCTATCTATCTATCTATCTATCTACCTATCTATATTTCTATCTCCCTATATCTATACCTATATCTATACCTATCTATCTATCTATCTATCTATCTATCTATTTATCTACCTATATCTATATCTATCTATCTCTATGTATATTACTACAAATAATAAAGAGTACAATGTACTCCTTCAATATTTCAATTATTCTGATTAAATTTAATAATCATAAGAATGATAATGAAGTTGATGATTTATTCAACATTTCAATTTAGTATACATTTAATTCTTGTTTAGTTAATAAAAGTTTTTGATTAAATAATTCAATTAAAATAAGTATTTAAACTAATTTAATAATGTGATTTATTGTATCTTCATGTATATAGAGTAAGGAGCAAAGTTCATTTAACAAAGTTGAGTAATTTATCTTAATTCATTCAAACAAAAGATTAAAGAAATAATTTTATAAATAATGAATAATATAATATCAGAAGTGGTTTTGTGGGTATTATATTAATTTTAATAGTTGAGATTATGAATCAATTGAAGCTAGACCACTATGGAAAACCTGGAAGCACTAGATGGCCATTTCATCCTCTTGTGGGACTCCTCAGCAGTGCGCATCCACCATCCCGCCCCACGAGATTCGAACAGAAGACCTATTAGTTTCACACGCGAGCGCTTAACCTCTAGACCACTGAGCCGGCCGGCATCCAACGGCGTTATTGTCTAACTTTAAGCAATCCACGAAATTCAGCGACACATCCACTATGGTCTTCAGTGAGTTCCTATCTTACAACAGACTCGGTTGAACTCCACTGGTCACTGCTTCTCACTACAACTGCAGGAAATACCTCTTGAAACCAGTCACTAGCGAGCATATGTATACTATAATATTTGTAATAATAATAACTTTACTAATTATAAAAACATAACTGATTCTATTTAGGATTTTATGAAATCTTTAGTGTATGTTTCATTTACATTTGCAAGTTACCACATAAGCATATTTACATTTCAGCGTTATTGTTCACACTAAAAGTTAAACCTAGTCCATATTATTTTAAACATTTAAAGTATAAACATCAAAACTGGAATGTAGAAATACATCTAGATATTGTATCTATAATAGAACTAAGTATATGATATGAATTGGAGAGTTATCAGTCGACTTAACCAAATATACTTTATTCAAATGATAACGATTTAGTTATATTTCCAATTGTTTTGAAGATCATATTTTATCCTATCCACTTTTATGAACTAGGTTTTACTACACTAAATAACCATTAAATGCTTGTTAAGTGAATTTATTCTATGATAAATGAAGCTGAAATTTATATATCTGTTGATATATTCCTTGTAATGAACACTAAATCCATCTCTCATTATGTCAGAAATGGCTATAGAAATAATTATAGCAGTATTGATCACTTTAAAACGAAATCTTGATTCATGGAAACTGAGTATGTAATAGGATGACTGGAATTATTTAGTACGGTAAAAGATACAGTCATGATGAGAGATAACATTGTCTTTCTTCTTTGTGATATATTCTCTCATCTAATAAATTCAAACTAAACCCATTCCAGGTATTTAGAATAATTTTCAATCTATCTCTGAAATCCTATGACAATTATTAATTATGCAGTTATCAGAATTCTTCCAATACGAACATAACGAATGAGAATGCTTCAGCACTCAACATTAAGAATCCACGAGCTAATTTGAAGTAGAGAAAACGGGACCTTCAGCATAGCTTTGAACATAACTTTGAACAAAAGTCAAACATTGACAAGGAACATCTCTGTTTATACAGTGACACCTAATGGCATTACTTACTTACTTACGCCTGTTACCCCTCGTGAAGGAGCATAGGCCACACACTAGTATTCTTCATCCAACTCTGTCCTGGGCAATCCTTTCAAGTTCTCTCCAGTTAACATTCATCCTTTTCATATCTGCTTCTATTTCCCGGCTTAATGTATTCTTTAGCCTTCCTCTTTTTCGCTTCCCTTCAGGATTCCAAGTTAGGGATTGCCTTGTGATGCAGTTTGGTGATTTCCTCATTGTATGTCCGATCCACTTCCAACGTCTTTTCCTAATTTCCTCTTCAGCTGGAAGCTGGTTTGTCTTCTCCCATAAAACGCTGTTGCTGATGGTATCCGGCCAATGGATGTTGAGTATTTTGCGTAGACAACTGTTTATAAATACTTGTACCTACTTCACGATGGATTTAGTAGTGGCATTCTGACACATAAAATTTGTAAAGTTGAAATGACAACAGTCAGTTGGATACAAGCAGACATCATTAGAAAAATATGAATAACAAAAACTGTTATTGAGGCCATCTTTTAAAGAAAGTGCTAACATGTAATAGAAGAAATTAGGTAACACAAGCACTTCTTAGGATCACTAATTATCTATTTTACACTAGTTTACTAGTGCACATCTACAACTTCATTATACAGACTAAACCTAAGATTGTCAAGTCTTATAGAGAGCATAATATACATCGGAAACTAAGTCGATATCCAGTTTTAAACTTTTTGTTAGTTCATTCAAGTAGTGATATAATATATCAAGTCCACTTAGTACGTTACTATCTGACTCTATGTCTGTATAACTCTACAAGCTATAAATTCTCATTAAAACATTGAGAATTCATTATAAAAATTAGTTAATGCCGTGATATTCTTTTAATTGATTAGAATATCTCATTTACTTTAAAGAAAAGAGTTTGATATTACCTATCAACTAAGATTTTCTTATGCTCACGCAATAGATTGTCCTATGTGAAAAGATTTAGTATAAATCGAAAGCTTGGAATTGTATTTGTTCTATTGAACAAATTTTTATTACATTTATCTTCAGTCTATTGATTTTTCATGTATAAATAAAATTGGGTATGAACACTTAATTCAACAAACTATGGGAAACTTATTTATTTTATTGAGATCACGAACTGATATAAGCTAGACAATCACTAAATATATGGAAGCACTAGATGGATGTTTAGTTTTAGCATAGAAATCCTCAGTAGTGGTCATTCACGACCTCACAACTGGGATTCAGACCCCGGACTTTCGGTTTCACTTGCGAACGCTTAACTTCCAGACCACTGATCCAGGATCAGATGGTCTATTATTCTAACTTTAATCAGTCTATGAAGTTTCGCAGATCTTTATTTTGTCTAATCCTTTATGTATTTAATGAACATTAACTATTCCAGATCTGTAAAGTTGATGAATGTGATGTAAAGTGGCGGCCTGCTTGAACATCTGGGCTACTTGTTCCTTCCATCTAGATATTTCAACAAGTTATCTGATTTCTTTTGTTTCCATACATCATCATGGCTATTAATCGCATCAACTATTCAGGTGCGTTTCTGAAGTGTACAACCTTTCGTTATACAAGTTACAAAAGGCCCAATCAGATATATTGTGGTTGCTGGCAATATGCAGCAAAAAGAATGTACATTATCCAGATGTCGATTGACTGGACTTTTAACTTCTAACTGCCGACCACTCAATATTTGTCGTCAGGATCGATCAAGAAGTAAGAAACGGAATCTAGTTGAAATACATTGTGCTGAGAACTCTATTTTGTACCAAAAATATAATATTGAATAAAGCTAATGATAATAAAAATATACATAATGAATGAAGTAACTGGCCCTTCGTTTTGTCATATATTTTCTGTTTGTTCCACCAACAATCAAAGCACTATTTTCAGATTCAAAACAAGATAGTAAATAACTGACCGTTGCCAGTTTCCACTAGACCACTGAGCCGGCATCCAACAGTGTTAATGTTCGCACAGGAGAGCGAACGCACTGGGTCCGAATCCCACATGCGGGATCAAGGATGCGCACTACTGAGGAGTAATAAACTAGGACAATACAGCCGTTCAGTGCTTTCAGGCTTTCAGTGGTAGTCTAACATGAATCGATTCATGATCTCGATCAAAAACTTAACAATCTCTACAACTCCACAATGATAATTGTACTTTTTCGTTTTTGATATCTATCAGTCATTTTCTTTGTGTGTGCTAAGTGTTTTTTGCCACTTATTGATTAGTACAATTTTGTAAGCAGTTAGGTTGATATGCTACTCCATCTGTAATACTAACAATTTGATTATCAATTGTTCTTCACTGAATGGCCGGTCTCATTTTATAAATATCCACACACACACATAGGCACCCAAATAGGCATAACTACAAAGTATAAGTTCATATAAAATATAGAATCCTTTAATAGACTTATATCAAACACTATACTAACAGAAAAATGTATATATTAGTACACATACGTATTTATATTGGTGCACAAACAATGAGTCCACTTATGAATACGTTTATTCAAGTTACTCTGTTATCAAAATCATAAGTTATAAATCTAAAACAATTGAATTTACATTTGCACATAAGTGCACTCAACATTGTAAGCACTTATACATATACACCTATACATTAAATTCTTTGTTTGTCTTTATTATCTGTTCTAAAAATGACCTCAAATAGACTTATTAGGTATTAGCTTTTAGCCAACGCTAAAAAACCTTACACAATATGCAAATTGTAATTAATATCTAGTATGATATATATATATATATATATATATATATATATATATATATAGCACTTCATTGAAGCGAAGGTATTTTCGAATATAAGAAATCATAAATTTCAGATTCGAAATTTTTTCGAAAATCAATCAGAATGTTGGAAGAATTTATCAAAGCATATCTTGATGTATGTTCTGATGGTGATCTAGTTGCTGAACGGCATGAATTAGTTGATTATTGTAAGAAGAAAAATCTCGATCAAAACTTGGTCCAGGTAAATTTTAAAATTTAAATATATATATATATACTCGGTTGCATAACAGTTAGCTTCACTAAGTTATTAATTTCTATTTGATAGATAATCTTCTACCTTACTGTAGTCCTCTACAGGTTTCGAATACCATTAAGATGTTAGTATAATGAACAAAATGTTATTTAATAGATGATAATACTGATAATCGCCGTAGAGACCAAATTTCTGATGCTAATTCTTTCCCTCTAGATAGTATATAAAAATTTACAGATTATGGGCAGAAAAGTAAAAGAGTCCCGGAGCGAACATCAACTCTGAGATGCAGGAAGATCCATCTGACGAGTCCCAAATAGGACGAAACGCGCGTCCTGGATTATGAAAATAGTTATTACCACATAGTAAAATTAGTTACAGAACAAATGTAAATTATAATCTGGCAGTAGACAGCTTTTACGCAATTATTTGCGATTCTATACTGCTGTAAACTTACGACAGGAGAAGGGATAGATTTAGTAGATCTTTATGTTTTATGACAAGTCTAATATTTCGAAATTACGTAAAAGTAATATAATGATCTACATTTCCACGTTTTTTCAAGTTCCGTCACTTGTGATGCGGTATGATCATCAGCTGCTACTTCTATTCGACTTCCATCATAGATAATTCTATAACTCATGACTTCTTGACAGAACACTAAGAAACCCAACTTGAAGACAATCATCAGTAAACGCATAATTAATAATTACAAAAGTGATTATTGATGACATGTGTTAAATAGTTATCAATGCGAAGACAAGGTAAATTTGATCACAATCATCTAGTGTCTTAAGTTTTTTCAACGGTCCTCAAGTTTATGTTAATCTTTGACCTAATTTAATTATCATTTGAAGTAGGCTATGCAAATAAATCAACTAACTTTCATTTAATCGTTCTGCTTTAAAATATCAGCCATAAATTATTTTTACTTAATAACGTACAAAATGCCCCACGAAACATTTATTCGAATAGGTTTTTCATTATTAAGATTACAAACTAATCTAGACTAGACAACCATTGAGAATAAGACACACTAGACAGCTGTCTCGTCCGGAAATGCGACTCTCTATCAGTAGGCACCTAGGGTCCCATACGAGAAATTCAAGTCTCGTGGGGATTGTCACCTTGGCAAACTACTTAGCTGGCTTTCAGTAGTTTATCAGAGCGACTTCAATGGATTCCTTTGTCTTTGGTGGTCAACGTTTTAACATTTGAAACGTTTAAGCATTAATAATCGTGACTTCTCACTGGGACTCCTTAAATTTTCCTTCGAATTTAGTCGCTCGTGAACATATATTATCTATCAGTATATGGGGTTTGCGGAGATTATTGAATATTCCTGAAGTTACCAGACGACCTAAGTTAGACAGCTTTTTCATTTATGTGCAGTGATATCTGTAAACTAGGTTACAATGTTTATTATTATGTCTGTATTTACTATCATTTTATTTTATTTCTTCGTCCACAGCAATGGATCGATCATTTTGACGTTGATAAAGATGATCAAATATCAATGGAAGAATTTTGCAGGGCATTAGGCCTAAATCAATCAGAAATGTAAGCTGTTCACCAAGTCTTGATTGTACTTTTATTTGATATTTATTTCTAAAAATATATTCTAAGCAAACCATGGTTACTGTCGTTATTATGAGTATAGATAGGTAAGAGGTCCTGAATTTGATCCGCGGTGAGGCATGAGTGCCCACTATTGAGGAATCTCATATTATGATGAAACAGTCAGCTGTTAGTTCCTGGTTTTCAATGGGTGTCCTACCAGGGTCACTCCTTAATGTAAAACTACACCATATTGTAAATGAAGTGTTATTACTCGTATGTATTGTACTTTTAATTTCCTAATTAAGTCTTATAAATAATAAAGGTATTCCAATAGCCTGAAAATTCTCTCACATCATATGATTATAAGCTTCTAAATACTTTCTTACTTTCGTTCCTTTCAGTATGAAATAAATTTTAATTGTAGAAATTGTCATATTTGTTAAATCGCTTACATCAGATTATCAGTAATCAATCATTTAACAATTAGGATTTCTCGTTATGAAGTGCTGATGTCATGCCTGACACCAAATACCTCAGAGTGCAGTGGAATCCAACACACGCATTTCGTTCTACTTTGGACTCATCGTTTGAATATACCTGCGTCCGAGTTGATGTTCACTCCGAAACTCAAACTCAGTACCGTTCGCTTCAAACGCCTTCATGTTATCCACTTAGCTACTAAGTCCTGATAGCCAACATCCATATTTGCATATAATGCTTGTGACTTAAGACAATATTTGGGCAATCCATACAGGATGCATATATGCCAATAAGAGACTGATCAGTTGCAGTCCTAAACATCAATGGGAAGATTCAATTAAACAATACCAAGTGTATTTACATTATAGTTATAAATTTTTTTGATTTGTTAATTATGATGTACTTGTGAATACTTATCGGACTTTTTACTGTTCTAATTAGACTTTTAAGAAATCAGTAATCTTATTCCATATTTATTGTGTGAATCAATTTAGTAATATAGACGGCCAGTACATCATAACTAACTTATAGAGCACAAAAGTTGCTTTATCCTACTTAATCGCTGTTCATTAAAAAACTTGTTTATTACAGCTATTAATGTGAATATATCTGGACTTCAGTTAAATATTCATTAAGGTTAGAAAGTGTATCATGAAACTACTATCTCTAACATCTTTTGAATGTCGTCAACTTACGAAAGAGTCTCTGTATATCCAATTCCGATTAATTTTATATAAAATACTAAATTCTTCACAAAACCCCCTCTGATCTATAATCATATGCTCACTAGTGACTGACTTCAAGAAATATTTCCTTGAGTTCTAGTGGGAAGCAGTGGCCATCGGAGTTCTACCAAGTCTGTTGTAGAGATATCAACTCACTGAAGACAATAGGTGAACGGTCGCTCAAAATCGTGGATTGGTTGAAGTTAGACATTAACACCATTGGATGCCGGCTCAGTGGTCTATCGGTTAAGTGCTCTGGCGTGAGACTGGTAGGTCCTTGGTTCGAATCTCGCGAGTGCGGGATCGTGGATGCGCAATTCTGAGGAGTCCCATAATAGGACGAAATGGCCGTCCAGTGCTTCCAGGTTTTCGATGGTGGTCTAGCTTCAATTGACTCATGATTTCAACTATGAAAATACTAAATTCTCCACAAAACCCCCTCTGATCTATAATTTTATATAGTTTAAAAGTTGCAATACATAGTTTGTTTAAAATCTACTTCATATATTATTGATATCCATTTCTTTCTATCTTAAAGGTGTATAGAAAAAGTTCAACGTAACAAAGTTAATGCTACTTCAACACCAAAAGTTTCAAAAGATTTTGAAATTATTTTATCTAAAATGTCACCCCAAGCTGAATATGATATTACTGAACATGTTCGTGAACTGATAGGTGATTTAAAAGAATTTAAACAACCGGAAACTAAAGAAATCTCAAATAAATTAAAACAATATTTAGATGAAACATATGATCGTGTATGGCAAGTAATTATATTGAATGGATCATATTGTATGAATTTTTCACATGAACCATTTAAAGCACTTCATTTTAAATATGGACCATATATCTTTTTATTATGGCGCACACCAAAAGGTTAAAACAATTCAGCAACGTTATACTACAATCAAACAAAAGAAAACATTAAAACAAAATGGATTGAAACATTAATCTTAGTGTTGAATATCAATTAGTTTATTTATTATGTCCAACTTTGAGTTATTTGATGTTGTATTGCAAAGAAATATACCCAAATACATATACATGTATTATAATTAAAAGAATCTTCTTATACTTCTTAATAATAAGGAATGTAACAAATTATTATCACCAGAAGGGGTTTTGTGGAGATTTAGTATTTTTATAGTTG
>NC_031495.1:55200957-55203200 GCF_000237925.1 Schistosoma mansoni
TTTTTAATTTATTTGAGATTTCTTTAGTTTCCGGTTGTTAAAATCTTTTAAATCACCTATCAGTTCACGAACATGTTCAGTAATATCATATTCAGCTTGGGGTGACATTTTAGATAAAATAATTTCAAAATCTTTTGAAACTTTTGGTGTTGAAGTAGCATTAACTTTGATACGTTGAACTTTTGCTATACACCGTTGAGCTAGAAAGAAATGGACATCCCTGCCACAAATTTATGAAATACAATTATTGTTGACTATGTACAAATGAGGTTATTGACAAGAATCTTAGCAAATTGAATGTAACGTATATTCAGTGCTTTTTGATTTTCAATGGTTATTTAGCTGTAGTCAGTTAGTTATGTATACAACATATTAGGAAAGTTGTTTATTTTAGAGAATAGATTCTGTAGAGAAAAGTTTTGTTAAGTTCGCTAATGTTTGTTGAATAATGACCAGTTCTAACGGTAGGTGTGTATAGTGTGTGATTAATGCTTCTGATACAGAATTTGTATTACACTCGCAGTTCCGAGTATGTTATTTGAGGATACATCAGAACAAGTAAATGAAAAATTTCAATTTCACGTATTAGGCAGTCGAAGGCAATCTGTAGGAAACCGTGGTTCAAGAACCGTGTCGAACATATTATAAATATATGTCTGCAATCTTGAGTTGACCGATACTTTCGATGATTCAAACCTATATTACCGAGCACTGAACTATTCAGGCAGAAAATGGCCACCAACAGGACTGTCAATATCTGACACTACACTCTGCTTGTATTAAGACATATGAAATGTGACTTTTATAACTAGTTATGCGCATAGTTGTTTTCGATAATGATGGACCAATAAAATGAACAATACCTACATAGAACAGACAGTACTATGCAGCTGTGATAAATCTACTGACAAGAAGGTTAGCCTTAATAACTGTAATCTTTATGATGAATACAATATGCCTACCTAGACAATGCTTAATTTGATACGGCGTGTAAATGATAATGAGATCACGTTGAACAAGAATCATATTGTATTAGTTTACGAGATTATTAATTGTTGGTTTAAGTCATGTAAAAAAGTCTGAGCATTATGATCGAAATCAGGTAACAGTAATCAATCACTGAATGTTCATTTTCAGATTATTTTAATGTTTATTTATACAGAAGCACTGATTAAGATACTATGTCTTTTTCGAAGAAAGTGAAACGTTGCTAGTTACTCAGTGAATTATAAACACTTATATGACCTGTTCATTTGTGCTGAATAGAGTAAACGAATGAGCAGCAGTGGAGTGATTAGAATACTGCAAAGATGTATGCTTTGGAAACATAATAAAAACACCTTCATCTATGAGTCATTGAGAGAATGTTGTAGAAAATGATGAAATGTACAGGTGTAAGAAAAAAACATAAATATCATCATTTTTATAGTTGAATTCATGACTCAATTAAATGGACCATCATGGAAAACCTTGAAACACTGGATGGCCGTTTTGTACTATTATGGGACTTCTCAGAAGTGCGCATCCACGATCCCGCCTCATGAGATTCGAACCCAGGACCTATCAGTCTAGTACGTAAATGCTCAACTTGTAGAACACTGAGCCGGCATCCAACGGTGTTGATGTCTAACCTCCACCAATCTACGGACTTAAGCAACAGTCCACCATTGTCTTCAGTGAGTTACTATCTCACAACAGACCCGGTGAATGAATTGTTTTTACAAAAAAATCAAATAAATTTTGATTAGTTATAGTTTATATAGTTTAAAACTAAACTATACTACAAAAGTTGGATAGCTCTCAAAATGAAGTTAAACTTTTTAGGACAGTAGTTCATAGTTTCAAAATAGATTAAGTTGTTAAGTGAGGATAGAAAATGAAGAATACGACTCAGATAACTATCCAATCCTTGTCAACATCAATTGCTAACCTATGTATATTTACGTTGAATCATGATCATATTTGCCAGTGCCCGATGTTTTCACAAATTTTTTTCACTAAAGCATGTGAATGATACTAAGGGTTGTTAATAAACCATTATAGCCAATCATAAATATAGTTGACCAGTTATCGGTGTCATCGAGCTAACAAGCTGACTATGAATACTGATCTGTAATACAACACAGTACACGTGATCATTTATCAATAGACTAATAGACTGACGGGTTAACATATGTAAAACTCAGTCGGCAAAGTCTAAATGAATGTGAGAAAGGTAGGAAAGGTAGGTCATGTGCTTACCC
>NC_031495.1:55203400-55288644 GCF_000237925.1 Schistosoma mansoni
CCACCATGGAAAACCTGGAGGCACTGGATGGCCGTTTCATCCTATTGTGGGACTGCTCAGCTGAGTTCAACTGGGTCTCTTGTGAGATAGTAACTCACCGAAGACAATGGTAGACGGTTGCTCAATTCCGCAGATTGGTGGAGGTTACACATTAATCCCGTTAGATGCCAGCCGGCTGAATGGTTTACAAATTGAGCATTCGCATGCTAGATTGATAGGTCCTGGGTTCGAATCTCGTGAGGCGGGATAGTGGATGAACACTGCTGAGGAGCCCAACAATATTAGGAAACGGTCATCCAGTGCCTCCAGGTTTTCCATGGTGGTCTAGCTTCTATTGACTCATGAATTTAACTGTAAAATTACGACAATCTCCATAAGAACCCCTTCCGATAATAATAATAATAATACTAATAATAATAATAATAATGTACATAATGAATGAACTAATTGGCCCTTCATTTTGTCATATATTTTCTGTTTGTTCCACTAACAATCAAATCACTGTTTGCAGATTCAAAACAAGATAGTAAATAACTAACCATTGCCAGTTTCCACCGCTGATATCATTTGGTTCTGGATTACTTTTTAAATCATATTGTGTATACAACTAACTTATCTCTCTATCAGTGACCTATCTTTCTGTCAAGTATTGTACTTTTTCGATTGAGATCATGATTGATATCAGGCTAGAACTGAAAACCTAAAAGCACTGGACGGCCGTTTCGTCCTAGTTTGTCACTCCTCAACAATGCGCATCCTTGATCTCGTTTATGGGATTCGAACCCAGGACCTTCGGTCTCGCACATGAACAGTTAGCCACTAGACCACTGAATCGGCATCTAATGTTTGCACACGAAACCGAACACATTGGGTTCGAATCCTATATGAATAGTCGTGAATATGTACTGCTGAGGAGTCCCAAAAATTGGGCATAACGGCCGTCCAATACTACAAGATTTCCATCGGTGATCCAACATTGATCGCTTCATGATCTCAATCGAAGAGTGCTTATTAAGTTATATTTTTTTGTAATCGAGTTATGAATTGAAACAATGAATGAAATTAATTTATTTGTTATACAATTATCATCATCAGATATATACAGAAATAAGGACCGTAGACCTTATAAGTTCATAACAATCTCGTTTTGTCTTTTTAAGATGCTTCTTTATTGAATATTGTTTGTCTTTTTTTAAATGATAATAAAAACAATTAATGGTGATAATAATAGTCTTTTCATTGTATATAGAATTATATTATTAGAATCGATGATTTCTTTTTGTAATAACCTCAAATAGTGTGTCTTTGGGTTTGAAAAAGTGTCACTTTTTATGGCTTGAATGAAAAGAAGAAAGAAAATATCTTACTTTGAAAATAAACCATCAAATAATGATAGTAATTGTATACTTTTATTATTCTGTTAAGGCTTAATTAGTTAAGTTACTGATTTGTACTTTATGATTTAAGTACATTTGATATTATGATAAATGATACCTATTTCGTGGATTGGTAGAAGTTAGACATTAACACCATTGGATGCCGGCCGACTCAGTGGTTTAGAGGTTAAGCGCTCGCACTCGAGACCGATAGGTCCTCGGTTCGAATCTCGCGAGGCGGGATGGTGAATGCGCAATTCTGAGGAGTCCCATAATAGGACGAAACGCCCGTACAGTGCTTCCAGGTTTTCCATGGTGGTCTAGCTTCAATTAACTCATGATTTCAACTATGAAAATACTGAAATTTACACAAAACCCCTTCTGATCTAATTTCTTTTTATCATAATGCTTTTTTGTATGAATTTGATATTCATCGTAGTTTTTTGTGCCTTTAATATGTTACTTTGGTGTGAATTCAACTGTCATTATTCATTGTAAACTACTTGGTAATTACTGGTTGATTTGATCCATATTGTTTACATGAGTGTTGACGAATCTAATATACTGTTCAGATAGAAAGTTGTTTCGAACTTTTCAGCCTATTGATTAAAGTAGGAGTGCTTTTATTAAGAGCTTTATTTTGACCCGTAGACTATTACTGTATGAATTGCCATTCTTGAGTTATCCTTAGTCTATTTATTACTGTTCCCCCTATTTTCACAGACACATTTGGCTAAATCTTGTACAAACGTTATTTTCTATTTTATGGTACGATGTGGTCAGTTTGTTTGGTATATAAACCCAGTATGTTTGGTAATAATGATTCATATTGCAGAGGCTGTTATTGGTGTTCTGGACTTAACTGACTGGGCTAGGCAGATAGCAAGACCGACAAGTACTCAAGACTGCTCAGACGGCTTTTATGCATCATTAATACGATCAATAAACTCACTGCTCTCCAATTGGCGGTCTCATAACGTCATATATATCAACAGGGCATCCAGACAGGCACAATCGATATAACAGTTTTTATCACTGAATTAGGTAACTTATGATGGTCTGCTCGAATGTTCGAGGTGCCTAATTTCTAATAGCGAAAATATGACAATACATCATGTTTTAGAATAGTTTAAATTGAATTATTATGAATCTTAAGTGTGATTGCTCATACAGCATTATAATAGGCTTAAAACCAGTTGTGATGCTAAATACTGGAGATCTCAAAATGAAACACTGCACCTATTTACACGTCCCTCTCTTTATCTACTATTCAAAAAAAGAAAACGAGAAAAGATTGCGTTAGAATTCATATTCAATATTTGGTGGATGAAAATCAATAGTTGTAGCACTCAAACTGATAGAAAAAGTTTTCCATTAAAGATGACTAGTAGGTACTGATCCTTCAAAAGATATTACAAATATGAAATATATAATGATGAGTAAAAATATTATTACTGTCATTATTATTATTATTGGCATTATAAGTTACCCCAATGATTTTCACGAAAGAACAATCATTTTTTTGAACAATTAAAACGATCCATTAAGCCATTGCTAAAGAAGTAAAGACCATTTCGTTAAGAAACTTTTTTCATTCTAACAGTATCATTTACTGAAACCGTACAATTGTATATTTATGTAGCAAATCCAATAATTGGTTATTATTATATTGCTGTAATATTTTGTAATGATTAATTAGTTGTTATCCCAATATATGATTCTTTTATACAATATTTTCATATTTTTCAAGTGGAGTTTTAGCTCCCACCTCTTAATAACAATCTTCATTTTTAATCAATCTTCAGACTATTACACTATAGTGAACAAGAACACTAGGGAGAACAATCGAATGTATTTAGGCACAAAATTACAGAATATCTAACAAAAATCTGGCAAACATACAGTAAAAAGTTAATTTGCAAACTATCAATCAGTTGTATTCACATGGTGTTGTTTACTTGTATCTTCCCATTGTTATTTAGAACTGCGATTGATCAGTCTCCTGTTGGCATCCTGTACGGATTGCCTCGATATTGTCTCAAGTCACAAGCTATATTAACAATGGTAGATAGTGGCTAGTAGTGGAATCCAGGACGCGTGTTTCGTCCTATTTGGGGCTCGTCAGCTGGATGTACCTGCATTTCATAGTTGATGGTCACTCTGGGACTCGAACCCAGTACCATTTGCTCCAAACGTCATCGCGTTATCCACTTAGCTACTGAGTCAATTATCTGAATCTTGGCCGTTTCTTCTGCAAATATCAGTCCATAGTCTTCGATTATTACTGTTTATGCATTTTCATACCAGTTGCGTCCCATTCCTGTTCTCTCCTTATCGACCTTCTACTGAAATACATTCGATGCCTGACCATCGTTATATACTACTCATGTGGATATAAGTAGCCCACACCACAACATAACTTCCCTTCTTGTATTCAGTATTTATAAACACTCTGACTTGATATCATTCTATTAATTATTAACGAACATTTATGCTAAGTAAATATAAATATAATTGTATAACTTTGGTAAATGATATGATCGAAGAGAAAATTTGTTAGGCTGAATACTTTTTAACCCTTTCTTTTCATATATCTCTTTCTTATTATAGTGTCATATTGAGAAAATATTAAACTGCAAAAACAAATATTTTTATGTATTCCAAAATAAAATCAAGCAGTATAGCAGTACTAATCAAATAACAGATTGCTCAGTCAATGTCTAATTCTACTTGACTATGATTGGAACTTGAAAATATCGTTTAAGAGGATTATGATAAAATATACTCATTTGATAATTCTTTCGTACATCAAATCAAATCAATAAATTGGTGTTTCCAGGATATCATCAGTCAGTAGTTACAGTAGTATGCTAAGAACTAAGAGACTATTGTTTGTAGAACTTCCTAAAATTACGCTTACAGATTGAGTTATAAATCCGTAGAAGAAATCCCAAGTAAAACTAGTACATGCTACTTATGATTAGGATAACCTGACTAGATAAATTATCTTTCAAGCAGTACTGAACTCTACTCCTGGTTGAGAATTATTTCCGGAGTTCTGTATTTCAAACCAGTCTGTTCAACGAATTCGGATGGAGAATATTTGCGGATCCTTAAGTTCATAATCGACTGTTACCTGTTAGATTAAACAGATCTCAATCTTAAAGTTTTCGAGTAAAAACTTATCTGGATATTCTTTTAAAGTCAGAAAGTTTTTTGACATTAACCTAGTTTATCTCCCGTTGTACGGTAGACTTCAAGAGCATTACCTTTTTTTTCTAGACAAAAGATATTCACTCTTGTTTTGTGCAAAAGAATTATTTGGTGCATTTATCAATAACTTTTATATCAAGATTATAACACGTTACATACATTTACACAGTACAATCTAAATATTCAGCATATAAAGACTAGCCAACTAACTAGTGCAAATGAAATTCAATTTGGTGAATTATCTCACGAAATATTTATCATGGAAAAGTACGTAATTGCGCTGACTGCTTGTCTGGTTGTGTGGATTACCAACTGTCTACAATTAATTTTACCACTAATACTCTCGTTACCATTAATTCAACGGTTATGTTATTATTGTTGAGGTATGAGCATGATTCATAATTTGTATTCATTATAGTAAATTGAGTTAACATATTGGTCTGCAAATTACTAGTACTAAGATCATGTATTATATTAACAGTTGTGAATATGGATAAGAATTATGAAGTACTATTTATCATCCTATTATTGAGAAAAAAATAACATCCGGTTTACCAAAGAAATACCAATTATCAGTATAGGATTATGGAGATTGTTGAGTTTTGATTGAGATCATGAATAGATCATCGTTGGATCACTACTGAAAACCTAGAACCATTGGATGGCTTCCAGGCTTTCAATGGTGTTCTATCATCGATCTATTCATGATCTCAATCGAAATGTTAATTGTTTAAATGAGGCAGTTTTGTGGAGATTTAGTATTTTCATAGTTGAAAGCGTGAATCGATTGAAGCTAGACCACCAGGGAAAACCTGGAAGCACTGGATGGCCGTTTCGTCCTGTTATGGGACTCCTCAGCAGTGCGCATCCACGACCTCGCCTTGCGAGATTCGAACCCAGGACCTACCAGTCTCGTGCCAGAGCACTTAACCGATAGATCAGTGAGCCGGCATCCGATGGTGTTTATGCCTAACTCCAACCAATCCACGAAGTTGTGCAACCGTTCACCAATTGTCTTCAGTGAGTTGATATCTCGCAACAGACGTGGTTTGATGAAGTGTATTAATGAAATTTGGATTAATTAGTTAAAAGAATGAAAGATAATTATTTTCTTGATTCTTGATCAACTAAACAGTTGCTCTTACTCCTACTAGTTTAGTTGGATATTCTGTGTATGAAATGACTAAGTTTATTTCTTAATAATATGCAATCATGTTCCCAATTAATGGACAAGTCTTCATCTTCTTATATGTATTGAAGTTTTCAGTTGGATCTCATGATTAAATGTTTATTTTAATTAGGCTATCAATTCCAATTACCTTTTCCCTTTAATCAGATAAACAATGATCACAAAGGATCTTCAGCATGTAGTCGACGGTATCAAGTTAATGTTTCATTGGAATTTCAGAAAGAAAAATATATAAATATATTCAAGACACTTGTGTTTTACTTAACTCATTCTACTTTAGGCTGGTAATTCAAAAGGACAACAGCTGTATATTAAAGTTTATTCTTTTTACATATTAATATTTAAAAGTGCATATTGACATTGGTATGAAATGATGGATGATAATAATAATGAAAATGAAAGTATATTTTAATTATTTAGAATGTAATATTAATAATATAATTTAAATATACTAATAATTAATAATAGTACACAAACTACTTATTTAGTGATTACCAAACAAGATTGATTCAACTCAAATAGTTGCTTCATTTAAAAAATGTTAAATATGTAAGTACTTTTACTTCATATTATTAGTACATAATGTTGTACTTCAACTCCGCCTGTAACTCCTCCGGGAGGGTTGGGCATGAAGTTAGCGACCCCATCCCGCAGAAAACCAACTCACAAAAGAAACGCTAACCGGAAAACATTATTCAAAAGTAATGCTATACTTCAGATTTTTTAAATCTATCAGTTAGTCAGTAGTTATCAGTAACATAGAACTTGAGATAAATATCTTCAGGTTTAAGTTGCCACATTAGTTCACACAAAGATAGATGAAATTCCCAAAACAAATAACTGAGTAATAAAGTAATAATGTAGTGAACGAGAATACCAATGGGTACAACCGAATACAAAATTACAGAACATTTTAATAAAATCCGAGTACCATATAATAAATACTTAATTTGCAAAATATCGATCGATTGTCTCATGCTTCATTGTTTCTTTGTTTTCACACCAATCACTCTCTGTTCTCATTCTCATCTCCTTGATCTTTTCAAACTTCTGCCGCCAGGTACTTCACTTTCGATTGATGATACTTTTCTGGGGGACTAGGATCTAACTCCATTTAGATTGTATGAATGATTGTTGTCAAAATATACATCCTGTCTATCCTCGTAGTATGTAATACATGACTTAATCCGCGTTGGTGAATAATAGAGTTAAATAAGTCAAATACGAGAATGTATTTTGAATACATATATTTTGAACACTCATTGATCTGAACAGGTAATCAGAGGGATGAAGCGAATAGAAGAGATCGAAGCAAAAATGACACTTATTGGAGATTGCGGGTAAGCCAGCTCGAGAGAACGAGGCGGTAATAACGCATATTGGAGATGGAGGGTAAGCCAATTCTTTTTAACCAAGCCTTAATCGGTATTTATAGTCAGATAAGAATAAGTTACAGGCATGTGATGAATAGGATAAGAAGTGTACACACACATACGCTCATATAAACGGTCAGGGTTGATAAGTGAATGATTAACAAGAATCTGATTACATTGAGACGTGTATCACCTTCAGTGAACCAGTCCAGGAGTTACTGTTAGTCAGATGAAAGTGTAGTTGTACTATACTATGGTTATTACTCAAATGTCAGTCTGACTGTTAGCATATGTGCACGGGTGGTGAGTACTACTATTCAGTTCTTATAAACAAGATTTGTAGACGGAATCATCTGTTTCCTTTGTTTCAGCATTAGGTGTAGAAATTAGACCTCATTTTATAGCATTAATTTTCAATTTGTTTACATATATCATATGTGTTTTTGTGCATTTTTTTTTCATAATTTACAACCAATATGTATGTATGTGAATGGCAAATAAAATGATCAATGAAATATCTTAGATTTTGAAAACAAGTATTTGAATTGGAAACCAACGTATAACATTGCACACACGATGTGAAATAGACCAAAACCTTTCGATGAAAATTGTTATTATTACAATTTAGTGTTCTATGTGTAAGTGAAATATGAAACTACGAATACATCAAAAAATTCACAATAGTTCACATATCTATGATTTTTTGGCGTGTTGTGCAGTTAAATTAAAGTTACAGTTTTTACTAGGACATTTGAATGAAAGAATGATTGTTTTTATGTTTATGCGTAAAATGAAGACATTTAAACCTCAGGCTTTTTCTCCTTTATAAGTTATACTACTAGATGAAATAAGTAGTTGACGAAGAAACTCAACAATAAATGTGATTTACTGTTCACATAGAATTCACATGATAAAGGTACCCGGGTGACTTGTTGAGCAGATAAGATGGCCCAAGACCCAAGTTACAACGATATAAGAAACGTCATACTTGACTGTGAAGCTCCTATTGGATTTCTTTCCGGAACTACGGTAATAAGATGTTTATATGGGATTTATTTTATTTACCAAATGATTCATGAAGGTCTGGGTTACCAAACCTCATTATCTATCGCTATGTTAGATCAACTTATTTCCGAGATCAGACCGGCAGATTATTCTAACTGTCGAGTACACTAGTCAAGTGTTATAACATTCTCTGAGATTTTACAAATATATTATTCCTAATTAAAGTGTTATAACAGTTAAACCCTGAGTTCAAAATTATGAGTCTGTATAAAATTCTGAATTTCGTCAGTTCATAAACTATCGCATGATTTTTTTCAGACTGTCCTATTCAAACCTTTTAAAAATTCATACATTATTCTAAGAAACATCAGCCTGGTATTATCGGTTTAAAATCATAGCGTTGAACGTTCTTGTTTAATAAGATGGTATATAAACGTTGAATTTAGCACTTCCTTTGTAAAGAAACTTACATCAAAAAATTTTCTCAAAAGGATTGAACAACTGCTCGATTTTACATTTCAAACTACTTCTTAAATATTTAATCACTAGGTCCAATAATGAACGCTCTACAATTCAATCATTTAAATCAACTTTTGATATAAGACGATTCTCACTTAACATGATAATAAATTCTTAATGAGCTACGCTTGGTGATATAATCCTTAATATTTCTGATTTAGTTACATAAAGCGCATGAACATTTAAAACATTATATTCCACAGAGATGTACTGGAGTACTATGAGATTTAAACACTAATGACAATTGCCTTGTACATTAGCTAAATTAATCTTTAAAACCTTTTAGAGAATCATGAGCTCAAAAGCACCTGGCTTTGAGATTTGTTTCTGAAGTTCTAATGTGAACTAGTCATTAGCAGAGTCTTTCTGTATTTTCCAAATTAATTTGGACTCATGAAGTAAATTGTTTATAAATTAGTTGCATTATTCTATGAAATTTAAGTAAAATGAAAAGCCTTTCTAAGATTTAACTGCTAGACGTTCCCACGCCTATGTTTATCGGTTATTCTAGGAAAATTGGTAACATTTAACATAGAATGTGTTAGGTAAAGCAGAACACGAAATTATTATTACTGGAAATTTTTAACAATAAAACAGTCTTACAACAATATAAGCTTTCATTTATAAATTTACCGGAGTTTGAAATTAAGTCCAACAGTGAAAACGCATATGCTGATTTGTAAGCAACCAACCGTTTAGTAACATCGATCTCATCAAAAATACCAGCTTAACGATACGTATTTCTCTAGGAAGTGTGTCAGATTGTGGGCCTTGCATGAGATGACTATTGAAACAATTTACATTATGAAGTCATATAACTTACATTTATATTAAAGAAGTTGTTGTCGTATTTTGAGAAAACTCTCTGTTATTCCAATGGACTAAAACTGGATAGACGTCTTGCCAGAAATTGACGGAAGACGGATATCCGAGAAGCTGGGTTTTCTCTCAGTGGTAAAAAGGAATAGTACTGCTCAATAGACCCAGTTCTCTGTGATTTAATGATTAGGTGCTAAGAAAGGAGTTCTTAAATATGACAGAATAACTGTACAGTAAGCTCTCTAATGTAACTAATGAAAATTTTATGAAGACCTCAGTTAAAGTATGTTGAAATGTCATTTGTTAGGTAGTATAAGCCCTGTTTTTGTACATAAAACCAGATTATAAATAAGTTCCACCTTCTTTGATAATTCTTGCTTTGTTATCGAGGATCATATCAACATTTTGTTATTTGAACCAGTTTTCAATAAGCTTGATTCATACGATAAAGCTGTAGTCTTTACTCAAACCTATCAGAGTCAATTCAAATCAAATAATTTCAAATTTCTTTTGGCTATAGTTTAAAATGTTAGAGTAAAAATGTACGAAATAAATTATTTATCTTGCTGAATTTGTACTTCGAAGCTGCTAAGCAGATTTTGGGGAGCTAAATATGTGAATAGTTCATTAGTAACCTAATTAACCTAATTAGTTAGGTTCATTAAAATATTATCAAATGTGATAATTCTAAGTTGTATTAGTGCCAAAATAATGACACTTGTTACCAGAAAAAACCGTTAATATAGATACATATAATATTGAATTCTGAGCTAGAATTTAAGCGGTAATAATTAATGAGCAGTGAGATATATCTTAATAGTTTGATGTCATCCAGGTCAATCCACAGGGGTTTTTTACTAGTTTTATTCCTATATAATCTATTGTTAGTTCATAATATTTTTACAGTAATTGGCTTTCATGTATTTTGAAGGACCTTTATTGAAGACAGTAGGTGGGTGAGGTGAATGAACATAATCCTTCATTTAAAGTAAATGTAAATTAAAATCAGAAGGGGTTTTGTGGATATTATAGCAAATTTAATAGTTGAGACCATGACTCAATTGAAGGTAAAAAAATTCCTTCCGATATTAATCAATATATGCTCACTGATGACTGGCTTCAAGAAGTGTTTCCTGGAGTTCTATTGAGAAGCAGTGTCCAGTAGAGTTCAACCGAGTCTGTTGTGAGATAGTAACTCACTGAAGACAATGGTGGATGTGTCGCGCAATTTTGTGGATTGGTTGAAGTTAGACATTAACACCGTTGGATGCCGGCCGACTCAGTGGTCTACAGGTTAAGCGCTCGCGCGCGAATCTGATAGCTTCTGAGTTTGAATCTCGTGAGCCGGGATCGTAGATGCGCACTTCTGAGGAGTCCCATAATAGAAAGAAAACGGCCTTCGAATTCTTCCAGGTTATCGATGGTGGTCTGGCTTCAATTGACTCATGATCTCAACAATTAAAATATAAATTAGGAAATTTTACTGTGAAATTTTCGTAATCGGTAAGTAGGTATTACAAGGTTTCGGCATGACTGTTAGTAGATGAAAAGCTGTAAAATAATTAAATATTTCATAAGTATTAGGATATGTTTTGTGAGAGCTTAATTAAAAATATGACTGGATTTTATTCTATGGCCCACTAATAGACTGCAACTGTAGCACACTAAAAACTCACTTCATGAACATCAACTAAAGTCAAAAACTCTTTTTTACAACATAATAAACTTAGAAAATTACTTCAAACGTACAGAATTGTGGAAATACCATGGACTTCAAACGATATCATTAAACAGAGTAATTAAATTTTCAACAGTAGTTTATCATTCTTTTACCTATTTAAAAGATAAATTATCACTATGAAAGGAAATTCTTGAAGATAGTCAAAGCCAATATAAATACATACATTGAAATAACAACCTTACATAGAAAGAATGAAATATACGATAAGCATATGAGGTAAGATGTAATTTTGAAATTCGGACAGTATAAGTTGATTGCGCAAACTGATCTTATACCTCAGGATTACATTAGGAGATCTTCAAAATTTCAAAGAAAATGGATCGATTAATAGTTTAAATATTGTGATTTGAATACACATCAATGATTTGATATGTATATATATAGTTTGATCATGTAGAATGGCTCCAAGAGAGAGTGCAATAAATCATAACAACATTTGTGAGTGTTCGTGAGTCATTTAAAGCACCTTCAATTTTGCTCTTACACTAAGTAATAAAACGAAATTTATTGTTTTTGTTTTTCCAAATCAACGATTATATGTAGCTATGAGTAAAAGTTTTTTTTACATTATTGGATATTATTAGGTATATCAGAAATGAACAGTATAAACGATTACTTCATTTTAGTGATTCATTACAGTGTTTCAGGGCTGTACGTTTACAAATCTGAGAGAGATTATTACGTCAGATATACTGATCATGGTAACCGCAACTTATTCACTCAGATCTAATCGTGTGAATGCTAAATTCAACCAATTATTATTATAATTCAACTTACATTCGGCATAATTTCAATTTATTACTCAAGAGTTAGTTATTCAGTTTTATAACAGAAATTACTCGGTTAAAATTAAACTGTACTACACCTTGTTTAGCATGAAAACAAAGTATTTCGAAAAACGTTGGGATGAAAGTAAAATACTTGGACAGAATTTTCGTGATTATAATTAATAAATTGGATAGGACACACATTGAGGAAATCACCCGACTGTGTCACAAGGCAAGCCCTCACATGGAATCCTGAAGGTCAAAGGAGAAGAGGAAGACCAAAGAACATACTACGCCGGTAAATAGAGACAGACATGAGAAGAATGAACAAAAATTGGATAAAATTAGAAAGGAAGGCCCAGGACAGAGTGGGTTGGAGAATGCTGGTCGGTGGCCTATGCTCCATTGGGAGTAACGGGCGTAGGTAAGTAAGTAAGTAAGTAAGTAATTATTATGTGGTGAAGTTAAATCTGACGAAATAAATATTTCACATCTAAGCTGTTTCTAATTGGTAGTTGGTTATAACATGGTAAATGTTTTGTATTGTAGAAATCAGTATCATCAAGATATTAAACATATGCTATAAAAAATGATTAAGTTAAATACTTTCATGGGGGCTTTTAATTAATTTTTGAAGGTAATATGATCTATTAACCATGGGAGTAATAATAAAACTAATAACTCATAAGCAAATATCACAAGACTCCATATATCACGTTTAAAGATTGGTCGATGATTAAAAACGACATTTTTAATAGCTAAATATTTATATTATTTAATAAAAATCTAATTTATCTTTCTTAATGGTTTCTTTTATCGAAATATCATCTCATTCATATGATTCTTTTCATCATTATACTGAAGAGAATCATATCAAAACGAAACAATTGTTCATTTCTACCTGGTTTCCAATTGTTGTTTAACTAGGATCGGTTCGTAATGTAATCTATGAAAATTGAACTATCTACACAAGATTATTCAAAAATGTATCTAGGAAATCTCATTAAAGATCTAATCCATTCAGAGAGTATTATAAATTCAGATCAAAATGTTTGAATCCAGTGATCTACATGTTCAACGTATATTAATTATTGGTTCAATGTCATTGTTTAGTAAATGCCTGTTTTTCCACTTAGTTGAGTCCATCGGTCTCAGCTTTTGGATGAAGCTCTGAAAAATCACTCTCAAAGCTCGTTTTTAATGGGTCCACGATTATTAATTCTTTATCAACAAGCTACGTGGTTCGGTGAAGTCGTTGACATATTTTTTAATTTTGCTTTGACCAAGAATGTGAGATTCAGTAGAAACTAAAGGTGGAATACAAAATAGGTCTAATGAATTGTTATGTATTACGAAGTTTTAGTATGTAAAAATCCTTGCGCATATATTAGATGAATTCTTTGGAAAAAATCGACACCATTTTTAGGTATCTTCTTTCGCGAATCGATTACGAATAATCTTAATAAATTTATGTTTTATTACAAAAAAATGTGGTAGCAAATGTTTAGATTGAGATCTGTTCTAATTAAAGACTAACTTCAACAAAGAGAAGTGGATTTATTCAATATGTTTTTGTTCTGTTTTGTAAGATAACAGTGAACAGTAATGTAAAATCATGAGAAAAATACAGCTTAGATTATCCGGCCGTTCTTTTGTCGCAAATTTGACAATTATTGTTTATTTTGTGGGTATATTAAAAGTATAAAATAAGTCTTGTAATATATTAAAAAACTCAGGATGGGGATTTATGGACATTGTAGTAATTTTAATAGTTGAATTCTTGAGTCTATATCAGCTAGACCACCATTGAAAACCTGGAAGTAATGGACGGCCGTTGGTGTCTATTATGCAACTTCACAGTAGTATGCATCCACGATCCCGATTCTAAAAGCACAATATTTGAATGCATCAGAGTAGATCAGAACACAGAGTATTGAATGCATAATTCTTAAAATAAACAATACATATATATCAACCTAAGACAGATTTAACAAATGTATACATCGTAACATGCTAATCAGGAACGGTTTTGGTATTTACAACTGAAATAAGTCTTTACTACACTCTGGATTTTCAAAAGCTTGGAAGAGTTGTTGTATATTAATTAGCTAAAATGTTAATTCATTGATTAAACATGCTGAATCGACTAAGCCAAGTGAATATGTCGCTTTAAATATTACTTTGTAAAATGTTAGATTTTATGGTTTATAATATGTGACAAATTGATTACCTGTTCAACAGTTCATGGTTATCATATACAACTACATGAAAGTATTCAAAACAAAATAATTTGATGAGGAAACTAATCACCAATAGAACAGTCTATTATGTTGAAATGAATTCACTACAAAACGATGATACTTGAATAATATTTACAATACGGTAATAGTATTCACCAATCCAGATTTCCACTGTTCATCATCTTTGTTTCAAATGGGAACTTCACTGCTTATTATTTAGACGAATTGTCTCTAATTGAATCTTGATCGTTGAGTAGTGAAAACGAGATTGTCATGAATTTTTTCTAAAAACAAGTGGTTGTGATAGAATGTTGAAAGCGTGTTTTTAATTTTTGTGCATACTACACTGTTTTAATCAGTGTAGAAATAGAGTGATGTAATAGGCTGAAGGAACTATTCAGTGTTTTAGAAACAGAATCATTCTAGAAAGCTAGTAGTAATGAGATTATGCGATTTTATTGTGTTAATTTGTAGTTAACGAGAATGATGTAGATGGAAATTTATCTAATATGTACATTAATTGAAATTGAGTTTTCTGATAAATAATTTAAAATTATGGCGGAATATTTGACGATTAAATTCAATGTGTGCGTGATCGTGTGTGGGCACAGCTAAGGAATCTCATACTAGAACGAAACGGCCGTCCAGTACTCTCAGATTTTAGTGGTGGTCTAGCTTAAATCGATTCATGAATTGAAATATTAAAAAAAACTGTTTAACAGACCTCATTTACTCATAAAATAAACCCGAAAATATACAATGAGTAGTAAAATCATGTTCGAATAACTTTATATCGACAATATAGTTTATTGTTACATTGGTTTCCGATGATTCACCTGGTTGCCGTCAGTTCGTAATCAAATCTCCATTTTTATAATTTTATTTCAAAAGATATACAAAAATAAAAAAAATACTGAAAAATCAATGTAAGAAAATAATTTTATATTAACCATTAGATCATATGAAAATATTATTTGAACTTTGTTTTTTTTCTTTTCTAAAATGAAACCAAAAAGATTAATAAAATCTATGTACATAGCTACTTGTATGTATTACAACTGAAACTGTCACTATGGTTGTTTTATAAATATAATGCACGCACACACACATACAAACATACAAAACTGAATTTTAATGTTCTAGTTTTATTATGTCATTGAATTATTATACACAAACAATTGAATTACATTCTTCATAGTGAATGAGGTTACATAGTTACATCTTTTTTTTTTCTCTCTTTTTTTTCATATTGACAACAACAACAACAACAACAAAAAAGGGTATAATATAAATAAATTTTAATAAAAGAAAAAGGGTATAGAGAAAAGAGAAAAGACAAAATGTCAATATGTACAATATACCTAGAATAGAGAAACATTAACCGAAAGAAAAAAAAAAGAAATAGTTTGAAAAATGATGGAAATTAATTTATGCATACCTATTTTTGTTTTGTTTTTTTAAATTGAATAATTTTTAAGTATATACGTTAAACAAAATGTTATTGTTGATTGAATAGATTAAGGTATGTGTACTATATTTATGTAGTGAAGTAGTTGAATAATAGTAGTAATAGTAGTAATGATAAGACTTTCTGTTTGTGTAACTACAAGAGTTATTTTAATCAAAAAATTAATTTGGTGACCTTATTTCAAAAGGAATAACGATGTATATATGATAAGTGTACTTTAGAATTCTTATTAGTTATATATTGTACTCAAACCAGAAAAAAAATATGTATAGTGATAAGTTATTGATAATAGACTACTTTATTAACTGGTGGCCAAATTGCAGATAGTCTTCGTGTAGTGAATGAGAACACGGGTGGGGACAATCGAATGTAGTTGACACGAAAATTACAGACTATCTAACTAAAATCTGATAACCATACAATAAGCAGTTAATTTGCAAAATAACAATCAATTGTCTTAATCTTGACCGTTCTTTCTGCAAATATCAGTCCATCTTCTCTGATTTCATTGTTCATGCATTTTCATACCGATCGCGCTTCGTTCCCGTCCTTTCCTTGTCGATCTTCTGCCAAAATGCATTCTATGCCTGACCACCACTATATACTACTTATATGGATATAAGTGACCCCCACCACATTTGAAATTCATTTTGTATTATTTGCTTGAATCTTTTCATTGATATTTAGGACTGTAATTGATCAGTCTCTGATTGGTATATGTGTATCCTGTGCGGATTGACTCGATATTGTCTTCACTCACAAGCATTATAAGCAAAGATGGATAGTGGCTAGCAGTGAAACCCAGGAGGCGCGTTTCGTTCTATTTGGGACTCATCAGCTGGATATACCTGCATCTCAGAGTTGATTTTCACTCTGGGGCTCGAACCCAATACGGTTTGCTTCAAACGCCACTATCCGCTTAGCTACTAAGTTCTGATAGCCACTTGTTTGTGCTAATTGAATAACGTGATGACGTTTGAAGCGAACGGTACTAGGATCGAGTAACAGGGTGAACATCAACTCTGAGATGCAGATACATCCAGATAACGAGTCCCAAATAGGAAAAAACGCGCATCCTGTATTCCACTAGTAGTCATCTTTGCTTATAGATTTTCAAATGTTTTATTAATCAAAACTATGATCTGTGAAGTTAATTAAGTTTAAGATGTCACTAACTCATAGAAATTGAATTTGTGTAGTTTTTAAATCTTATATAAAACGGTTAAGAAAGTTTTATACTTTATAAGCTCAGAAATGCTAGATCCTGTAAAACTAACGATTTTTAAAATATCAGGGAGACTAGAAATTTGTTTCTCCCTAACGTGGAACCATACAAAACTGCACACTGAAATTTTAAAATCCACCTTAGCATAATAGTTATTTCTTTTATACATTTTCTCCCGTATAGGATAAATTTTAAATTTTACTGTTGGCATAAAGAAAATAAAGAAAAGACGTATTTATGACAGTAATAGATAATGAATACGAGACACAATTTATGTTAATGGATGGAAGTACGGTTTATTCACTGAATTCTTTAAAAATCTATTCAAGCTTTTTTCACTTTCTTCAATGAGAGTTCACTGGGTGTAGAATCCATCAAAACTTAATTATCATATTACATTATACAAATTGACATCAAGTGCAGAAAGATTGAAATCCTCGAAGCTTTGGTTAAATGAATTTTTTTCGGTTGTAGACTACTTAGTAGCATTTAACCGTGACTCTTAAAGGGACTATGATAGCATCTTATCGCTTATGATATCATTAAGCCAATAGATTTGTATTCGCTCGTCAACATTACTAACTACAGTTAATTCGTAACTCAGAGAGATCATTGGGAATGCAGTTGATGAGCTGTTGTTTTACTTTCAACTTGATTAGGCCAATCTATTTGAGCTCTTTACTAAAACTGTTAGGAATTCATGTTGAATACAATGATTATTGGGTATATGATTATTATCTACTGTGTTTGGATGAAATATATGCACAGTTCGGTTACATTTTTAATTATCAGGTACTGTGCTAGGTTTGGTGCTAGATCCCTTTTGATTCTGTTACTAGGTACTGTTGGAGGGGTCTATACTAAGATGAAGCAGACATCTATTACTTCATAATTTTAAGTATTTCCACATATGATGCCAGTATGTAACACACAGAAACTTCAGAGTATACAGATTTCACCTTAAAACGTCTTCATAAACTCCGATCGTTTCTTCGCGAGAGTAAGTGACACAATATCAACTAGTGTAATTCACTGCATATTATTTATCAAAAAATCTTTAAGTCGTGACGTACGTTTAATTAAGTTCTTCTTTAGATATGACACAACGTAATTAGCGATCAATGCCTATAGTATGTCTGATTAATAAGTAAGTGAATGATAATACCGAGTGCGAAAATTGTTCACTGATTAACTGAACATAATTGATTTATAGTAACTCAGTGTGCATAAAAGTTTAATAAATTCATAGGTTACTAGAAAGATAGTAATTTGCTAATGTTCGTTATCTCTTTCAGGGTATTACACAGCTTCTCTATTAAATTATATATATACATAATTTTTGGACAAATAATGCTTTTGATATAGTAGAGTAGGTCTAAAGCTTAGACGGATTCTTTAGTTGGTGCTGTGTTATTCAAGCCAGATAGTTTAATAGTGAAACTCTTCATTATCAGCATGATTACAAATTTGTAATTTACAAAGCTTATTCCAGGATACATAAATATAATCCTACGTGAAGTAGGTACTAATAATGTTTCCCATAAGTAGAATGATAGTTCTTCGACGAAAGTGTAATTTCATCGAAACTATTATTCATTATTGCAGCGACTTTCCTCTAAATTAAGAGATTACATACTGTTATACATGAAACCGATATTTGCAACGTGTACGCATTACTAATTTATCATTGGAAAACTAATATAGTGTGCCAATTCCAAGTTATCTTTTCAGGAATCGATATCTAGGAACTACATATAGGCATGTAATACAATGAATATGAAATATCAAACATACCATCATTGATTGAAATATATCAACTTATAAGAATAGTTGATTCATACAATTCAATTGTTATTACCCAAATAACTATAAAATATTTTGATAAAATTTGAATGACAGCAAAATCCCTTCTAAGCAAAGATAGATAGTGGCTAGCAGTGGAATGAAAGACGCGCGTTTCGTCCTATTTGGGACTCGTCAGCTGGATGCACATGCATCTCAGAGTTGATGTTCACTCTGGAACTGGAACGCGATACCTTTTGCTTCAAACGTCATCGCTTATCCACTCAACTACTGAGTCCTGATAGCCACTTGCTTGTGCAATGGGGTGCAATGAAAAGATTCAAACAAACAATACTAAGTGAATCTAAATTTCATCCCATTGCACAAGCAAGTGGCTATCAGGACTCAATAACTGAGTGGATAAGCGATGACGTTTGAAGCAAAAGGTACTGGGTTCGAGTTCAGAACTGAACATCAACTCTGAGATGCAGGTATATCCGGCTGATGAGTCCCAAATAGGATGAAACGCGTGTCTTGGATTTCGCTGCTAGCCGCCATCCATCTTTGCTTTCAATTCTTGTGAAATAAGGCTACATCGAGTCAATACGCGCAGTATGCACATATGCCAATTAGAAACTGACCATTTGCAGTCCTATACATCAATGGGAAGTTTTAAACAGACAATACTAAGTGAATTTAAAGTTCCTTCTTACTGTCAGATGTTTGTCATTCAAACAGTATTCAGTTATTAGTGTTTGAAGCATTGCATGTCGTATAAATAATATTTTTCGTTGTATTAGCAATTCAGTTGTACGTAAACTAGACTGAATTTGATTGAAATAGCCATTGCTTATTGAAGTCGGATGAGAGTTTTCTAAGTTGTAAAATATTAAAACGTTTACTAAATACTCCGTCTATGGCTCATCAAGGAGTTACTGTCGATCACAAGCCCGGGTAAAGGAGAAGGGTCTGGAATGAGGTCAGTAACCTCATCCCATGGAAGACAACCTTGCTAAAAAAAATTCTAACCATTATAATGTCTTACAAATTATAAACTCCTTTAGCACTTTGATCACTTTTGTGTTTCATGTAAAAATTTCATTCTATATTCCTTTCGTTAAATATCCGTTTACCCAAATTACTGTAACAATATCCCACTGAATGGATGGCTGACAAGCAATAAGTGGCCTACGGAAATGAGTCATTTATGCGGTAAAACTATAGACTTATGTACAGTAGTAATCCACACAAAATAAGAACGAAAAAATTCGTTTAAAAAGTGAATGATTGTAAAATATGGGTTTGATAGGTCACTCACGAACTTATGAAGTAAAGGACTGATCGCTGAACTTACTTTTCACATGATATATCGGTGTCAAACCTGTAACCTTTCTCATTTTCCTAATCATTGAGATGAAGTTTTAATGATAAAACGCACTGCTTAGTTCTCAAAAATAATTATGTATCATCTCCAACTCATATGATCTTGATGCTGCCAAGAATGTTTAAAGAACCGACTTATAAATTTATATTAGTATCTTTGGTATTCTCCACACAAAAGTAGATGCCAAATTTGTATTTCATCTAATAGTTACTATAGAACAAATTTCTTAATATTATTTTAATATCTGAAATGATCAGTATTCATGTATTCATTTTATCGATCATTCTATTCTCAGAATAATACCTTTTGTATTATATTTATGGTTATTTTAGACAAAGTATACTAGTTGACATGCTTAGACTGGACTGTATTAAAATATACAGTTTTTTAAATAAATTTCAGTGTGTTAAAAAACGAACTTCTAATTCTAAATAGATTACAAACAAAATACCTAACGAATAACTTCAAAAGATAATCTTATTTTTGATCATTTAGAATTCTATGATTTTAACAAGATGGAGAGGAATTCTTCGTTTACTGTCATGGTAGTTTTTTGGTAAACAATGATGATAATTATCATCAGTTAAAATAGCGTTACCTAACAGATATTTTTCCAGTAGTAACTTGCTTACTTACGCCTGTCACTTCTCACGGAGGAACATAGACCGCTTAACAGCACTTTTCATCCAACCCTTTCCTCCTGGACAGCCTTTTCCAGCTGTTTCTAGTTGCTATTCATCCTTTCCATTTCCGTTGGGTCGAATTCTATGGTGAGCATTAGTTCCCTGATAAGTACAAATACATTTTGATAGCGATTTATAACTAGCCTGAAACCTTGGTCTAATACTTCTAATCGATTGCTCCTCCTATCTAATATTTACGTATTCAGCTTGCAAAAGAATTCACTGTAACTACATCATGATTTCCGTAGATTATTATTTATATCGACGAGTACATACACTCGGATACCAAAATTTGACTAAGATTAATATTGAGTGTTTTTCATTAGTTGAACACACTCAAACCAACAATCTTTGCACAGATGATTATTCTGAAACATTCTGTTTCAATAAACGATGATTAGCCAAATAGTTTGATTTACACCCAAACAGTTTCACTTCGACTTAATATGAAAGGTTTGATAAGAATAAAAGCAAAAGAAAATAACCCTTTGTTCTAGAGACTCATCATTTCTTTTGGGAAGTCAAAATGTTCGAAATAATGGGCATTTTGTGAGAAATATCATAACATGCTAACATAAAACCAGTCTACCAATTACTAAATGAAACGTCCTTTGAACAATTCGGAAAACTGACCATCTAAATACTGGCTTATCATAAAAATCTATCAGGAATACGTTAAAACATATATGAGTACAGCATCTGATTTCCGGTCAGTTTATTCAATTTATATATCACTCACAATTTTCGGTAGGATTCCCTTTACGTTAGCACATTACTTTATTAATGAATAATTTCCTTGTAAAGTACTCTTCAAAATACATTTCATTCTTACTTGTTGGGTAAAATGTTTGTCATAACTTTTAAAGAAGAATAATTCATTTTAAAAAAACCGTTTTACTTTCTGTATAGCATTTTTAGAAAGAAATATTGATCATCTGTATTGAAACATTCATCTGAAATTATGATAGTACTTGATAGAAGGGCTAAACATTTTACTTGGTTCTAACCATAGATTATTGTAAAAAGAAAAAGGTCTAAATCACTACGTTAAAACATCATTGAATGTATGTAATTCTCCTCTGTTTAATGAGAGCAATAAAAATGGATTTCAGGCGTTAGTCTTCTAGTATTCAAAAATACATTGAATTTTAATTATACTTGGCGTTATTACCGAAGAAACCTGTTGTGGTGTGGGTTACTGATATCCACATAAGTAGTATATGGTGATGATCGGGCATTGAATGTATTTCAGTAGAAGATCGATAAGGAGAGAACGGGAACGTCACGCAATTGGTACGAAATGCATGAACAATTATAATCGGAGACTATGGACGGATATTTGCACAAGAAACAGTCAAATTGAGACAATTGATTGTTATTTTGCAAATTAACTGTTCACTACATGGTTCTCATATTTTAATCAGATATTCTGTAATGTGTTAAAACATATTCGATTGTCCCCACTCGTGTTCTTGTTCACTACACTATGACCTAAATGATTTCTGGTTTGAAAACCTACCGGTTTTACGTAACCCTCTTAACTAACATTGTAAATAGTTATCAGTGTGAATAAATTAAAGAAAAACACATGAATTTATAATAGTATCTTTGGTTTTGAAGAGAGAAAAAAGGTCATTCAGTACATTTATAATGAGTTGACTAATTTTATTGATTGAATATATTTATTGTTTGAAATTCTGGACACATATACGATAAAACAGTCTTCATTGGTAAATTTTTATACTTAACAAAACCACTCATGAATTTCTACATGCATATATTTATTTCTATTATTCAAATCTATTTACTGGAAAGGTTTATGTACTCAATATACGTTACTAGCATTGTGGTGTGTGTTACTGACGCCAATAGATATAAGTAGTATCTATCATCAGTCGGAAGCGAGATACCTTGTAGCAGAGGGTTAAGAAGATCAAAGGAGAGAGAGAGAGAATAGAGAAAATAAGGAACAATGAAGTCTGAGAAGATTGATTGACACTTTGCAAATGAAGTATTTACTGTTTGGTTTTCAGATTGTACTAAGAGATTCTGTAATTTTATGTTCAAATACATTCAATCGTCCCCACTTGTGTTCTCTTTCACTACAGCATGTTTAATGTAGTCGATCTATCATTTAATTAATGGTATGTTTTAGCTTATACTGAAGTCAATCTTATAACAGACGTTAGTATTTATGATATATGCCTTGATGTTAAGTACTGATGAAAATAAACGTAGTTCCTCATAGACTGAAGATTTAAATACAAACAGTACGTTTCACATTTTTCTTCAACTCTTCCAGTTTCAGAATGAACTTAACTATGTATTTGAGCTTAATCACATGATTCTAAGATGGCTTAAATGATTAAAGCATGAAAAGTTAAGAAGGTTTGAAATGCTTCCTTGCAAAAAGAATATTTCGACGAAACTATGGAACTTTATTAGTTACACTGTTGAGAACGAGAACACAAGTGAGGACAACCGATTATTGTAAGTTATTTTAAGTATTATATAGAGATCTATTGGGCTAAATAAAAGTATCTTAATCAGTACATTATAAAACAATAAATGTTTGTATGGTATTAATCTCATAACACCAATTCTTGGTTTCACTTAGTGTGCTCTTTTTCCGCGTTTTTTTTTCAAGTTTAAGTTGTAGATGATTATTGGTGTTATGTAATAGTTCTTCGCTAAGCTGATATATATGTAATTAGCATTATTACGCTTTCTGCTAGACCCAACAGTTTATGATTAAACTCTGTGTATTGTCTGTTATTTGTGCATACTGTTTAGAAATTGTAAATTAATATTAGTAGTTTGTTTTGTGTCGTTTCGCAATTTTTTGTAGATTTTTCTAAACAATTTATGATGGAAGCTTACTATGATGTTAGCAGTCTTCCAAATCTCTTATATTTGATAAGAGAATTAAAGTTTGCATTAGAAGTAATATTCCATTTCAGTGTTTTTCACGGTATCCGTAAATTACCTATATTATACTAAGTATTTCGTTTTATAAAATTCACTAACTTCCATTTCTTTATTTGTCTAACGTCATTAGCGTCATGGCATTCAACCATGTTGGTGTTCTGACAAACATCATAAACGGCACCAATTTTTTCAAGATTATTTTAAAATTCTCAAATGGATGGTTATATAACCATTTTCATATTTATTCAAGCCTATAAGTTAAATGAGATAGTTTGAAATTCAAAAATGTATTCTGACAAACCTTAGATTACTAGTCTCAATGGCGATACTACCAATGCATCACCTAACAGATCTGCAATTATGTTCACTGTTGGTAAGATCCCATACTAGGACAAAATAACTGTCTATTGCCATCTAGTTTCAAATAATAACCAAATTAATGACATTCATCAACGAATATTATCTACAAATCACTTGAATTTCCATAGTAACTATTTGTGCAGAATGTTGACCTTGACGTTTATTGACCTATCACCAATCAACTAAGTAAATCTAATCCAATAAATAATAAGCCCAATATATGATTAAAAGTTACCCAATAAGTGTAAAGAGTAATTTTTTTGTTTACTAAGTTTATACTTCTTAAAATACTTTCATAATAATTATTACTAGAGATTAGTTTGTTTAGATATTTGGAAGAACATTAAGGTTTTCGAAAGATGGAAAAGGGAAAGACAAATATTTTATTCATGGTGTTAATAGAATTAATAACCTTGAAATTGTATAATATCGGTTTGTTTTTCTAAATAAAATGTCATTCCCCTGGTTACTGGGTAATACTTCAATTTTATTTTATTTTTCTAGTTACTTGGTGTACGCCAAGCAAGTATGATTTTATTGTCATATTGAAATTGAATTGATTGGAATGGTTCATGTGAGAAACTTGCCCAGTATGAATGAGTTACAGCATTCACTTGCCATACACGTCCATAACGTCTTTCTAATTCACTTTTGAATGTTTTTACAACTTTATTCATATCAGGATCTTTTTTAACTTCATTATATATATCTTTAAATAATTGTGTTACTTCAACTTGTTTTGGTTTTGGCATTGTTGAAGCGATAATGCTTACTCCTTCTGGTAAGCTTTGTTCTCTACCTGACTGTACAGTTTTAATGTGATTTCGTTCAATACGCCTAAAATAAAAAAATAACAGAAGTAGTTATCATCAAAAAACAGTTTCTGTTTCTATCATTCTTATCTTCCTCAATACAAATAAATATCAGTAGAATAATATAAAAATAAGCATCAACAAACACAATCTTTATGTTTTGATATGATTGAAATATCAAATTATTACACATTATTACCTGTTTCGTAATCATTAGGTAAATATCAAATTGAGTTGGCTAATGTAAAGTATTTAAACTTAATTCTTTTATAATTCGTTATATGAATGCTTACATAACCTTTAAGCGTATTAATGGGATATCAACGTGTTAGAAAAACAAAAAATAAAGCAATTAGATGTTGAGTACATCTATTGTATTTAATTACAAGATATACCAAACAAAACTTGACTTCGTTTTTCCATTATCGTAAATATACTTGTACAGAGAACTCCGCCTGTAGCTCTTCTAGAGTTACTGCAGGTCCCAAGCCCGGATAAAGGAGGAGGGTTGGGCATGGGGTTAGTGACCCCATCCTGTAGAAAACTAACCCGCTAAAAAACGATAACCACTAAGTAAGTGAGTAACTTGTACAGATGAGTAGATTCTTTTTATTATTTTTTTAAGACTTATTTTCTTAGCCGGGTGTTATTTTACCAAAAAAAAAGAAAAAAACCGCCATTTTTTTCATGCAATATTACAACTGCCAACTTGGTAACTAAGTAAAATTTACTGCATTCAAATGTTTAATTACATTTTCTAGTTTGAGAACAATGAATTTTACATAACTGATACAATCAGTAAGTTGAGTAGAGTTCAAATCTGTAATCGATTGATGTTAACTAGAACATTCTAAATTGAATAGTTTTAGTATAATATAAAATTTGAGTTGTATTAGGTGTTTTTATGTTTAAACTATGTTAACAATAAATACTTTAGTGTTATAAGTGTTTTACTATTTAAATACATTAGTCAAGTATATGTAATACTTATGATATCAAAATTATTAATTATTATTTGTAATATCCGGGCAACCTGCTTAAATATCTGGGTTACCTGTTCCTGCCAAATAGATATTTCAACAAGTTATCTGTTTCCTTGTTTGTTTTAACACATCATTATTTCAATTGATTACATAACTTATTCAGGTGCGAGGGTACTGAGTTCGAGTCCCAGAGTGAACATCAACTCTGAGATGCAGGTACGTCCAGCTGACGAGTCCCAAATAGGACGAAACACGCGTCCTGGATTCCACTGCTAGCCACTATCCATCTCTGCTTACCATGCTTGTGAATTAAGGCTATATCGAGGCAATACGCACAGTATGCACAAATGCCAATTAGAGACTGACCAGTTGCAGTCCTAACAAATCGATGGGAAGATTCAAACAAACAATACTGAATGAATTTACATCATTCTCGTTAACTACAAATTAACACAATAAAATCACATAATCTCATTACTACTAACTTTCTAGAATGACTCTGTTTCTAAAACACTGAATAGTTCCTTCAGCCTATTACATCACTCTATTTCTACACCGATTAAAACAGTCTAGTTTGAACAGAAATTAAAAACACGCTTTCAACATTCCACTATAACCACTTGTTTTTAGAAAAAAATCATGACAATCTCGTTTTCACTACTCAACGATCAAGATTCAATTAGAGATAATTCGTCTAAATAATAAGCAGTGAAGTTCCCATTTGAAACAAAGATGATGAACAGTGGGAATCTGGATTGGTGAATACTATTACCGTATTGTAAATATTATTCAAGTATCATCGTTTTATAGTGAATTCATTTCAACATAATAGACTGTTCTATTGGTGATTAGTTTCCTCATCAAATTATTTTGTTTTGAATACTTTCATGTAGTTGTATATGATAACCATGAACTGTTGAACAGGTAATCAATTTGTCACATATTATAAACCATAAAATCTAACATTTTACAAAGTAATATTTAAAGCGACATATTGACTTGGCTTAATCGATTCAGCATGTTTAATCAATGAATTATCATTTAAAATGATGAATATATAACGACCTTTCCAAGCTTATGGAAATCTAGAGTGTAGTAAAGACTTATTTCAGTTGTAAATACCAAAAGTGTTCGTGATTAGTATTGAATGGTTGTTACAACCTATCTTCAGTGTCATTACTGTTAATCATATAGCTAATTCAAAGCGATCACTTCGATTTCATTGAGAATTTTGTTCACATTTCACTGAGTATCAGTAAGTGTTTGTCAAATTAACTTTTGTTTTATAAGTAGATTATTGAGAAGAATAACCCTCTGAAGTAAAAACGTGTTTTGTGAATTTCAGTAATCATGGAATTGCTGTAATTAAACTGAAGGTGTTTTTATTGAAAGAGAAATTCGCTACTAAACCACAGTAAGAAACAGATATTTTCTTGTTGACCACATAGAATTAAGATGTTACGATGTATTTGATTAATTAATTTGTATTAAGTTAGTATAAATGTATTGTTTATTTTAGGAATTATGCATTCAATACTCTGTGTTCTAATCTACTCTGATGCATTCACCTATTGTGCTTTCAGAATGATAGTGTGACATGGTAAATTTCAGTAGTTGTAAACATTGAATCGGGTTTTGTTTACAATAATTTACTTGATAACAACATTTTGATTTCATAAATGTCCAACTAAGTTAAACTTTATTTGTTTTCTTTTGGGTTAGTAAAATAGTTTTGGAGTCGCGTCTGTGGTGATTGTTCACTTATATGAATGAAGCCATGTAACAAACATATTATGTTTTGGGTCCTAACATTGAACGAGTGACAAGTGTTTCAAGTATAACCATTAGCTAACTTGATAATATTTTGTTACTGCCAAGTTCAAACTGACGTTGCAATAATGATAAGGCAGAAAGCCAAGATTGACATTGCTATTAAACGATTACGAATAATTTTAAGAAGTAAGAGAGCTTATTATCAATGAAAGAAATTCATTACCACTTACATTTCATTCTGTTTCAATCCCAAACCACGACAAAATTCTTCAAAAGTGATTTTTTGATCTTTGTCTACATCGAAAAGAGCAATCCACTCCTAAAATTAAATTAAGAAAATAGTTCTTGTTTGTAAAAAAGCAAAATGAGCAACTTCTTTCGCAAAAAAAACGGTTTGTTGTGACTGAATTCGATAAGACAATGTCGTCAAGTGTTTCTTCCAGACGATAATTTTTTAAAACTTTTGAACCGTTATTGGCTTAATCCAACGCAACACGAAATCTGATGGGTTTTAAAATGTACTTTCGAAAATATTTTTCGAAATATCCAGAATAATCTGTGCTGAACGTTTGTTTGTAAATAAGGTAACCAAGGTTATAAGATTACTTATAAGATTACTTATAACACAATAATATATATGTATATATCAAAACAGTTTTGCCAGTAACACTCTAGTTAAAAGATGATTAAACGATACTACTTACATTAACTTGTTTCATATCAAGTTTTTCTTTTCTACAACTTTCACTTAATTTACTTGTTTCAACAGTTTCATCACCATCACGAAGTAAAGTTAAATAAGTTTGAATAAATTTTTCCATTGGACTATCCATATTTGATTTTGTTCAAATGAAAAAAACAAATGTAATAAAGCAGAATTCAAACAAAAAAATTCAGTAAAGTAAATCTTTTTTATTGAATAACTTCAATCTGAATAGTTTTCATTTCAATATTGAAACTCTATTTATATATATACCGTTAAAATGGTACAGTGATTGCATGTAAGTGTGTATTACACTATGTATGATTACACTATGTTGATTATTCTTTTAGATAGATTGATCTAATTGTGCTTTGTTTTTTAGTCGGTGAGTTACAGTTGGTGCATATTTCAGTTTATAATATTTGGCTTGTATGTAAATTCTAAGCTTGAATGTATGCTTACTTTCTGTTGGTAACATACAGTAATTTACATAAATTTGTGTTTATATTATGTATGTAACAATCTAGATGGTATAGAATTAGATGAGTAAATGTAAGTTAGTAATAAATCAATATGTTACCATAGACAGTCATTTATATATATACAGTTTTTGAGATAACTCACTGATGAAACTAATTCATTATACATATGTGCTTAGTTTGTGCTACATTGTTCATGTATCTGTGTACAGAAAGCACTATGATATGTGAGAAATAAAGATTAGATTCTCTGTCAGTATGTTACTGATTAAAATGATTCATTCTATTTCTATATCTTAAATATTCTTAGCCAATAGAATGTGTACAATATTCTTTCTATTGAACACATATGAATTGTATAACAAAGAGTTGATTTCTCAATTAAATGTTCTTCTTTTTTTTCTATGACAAAATTAACACTATTCAGTGTATAATTTAATTTTTTGCACACATAATGGAAAGTTGTCTTCTTTCTATTTTATGCAGGTAGTGGTATAATATTTCTTCTTTTTAAAAAATGAAAAACAATCGTTGAGGAGACCAGTTATAGTATGACAGTTGTATATGTAATACTGTAAGGTCGTTTGATTGTTAAATATGAGTAGAATACAAGATTCAGTTACTTTTCAAATATTTACTTTTAGATCATTCATTTGCTTTCAATTCATGTTTTTATCTTATAGAATCAATGTGTTTAATCATTGAATCTGAATTTTTAGAAGATTCTAGTGAGTGTTAAATAGATCCTTAGTTGTTGTTGGATTGATTGCCGTTTAAGCTCAGAATTTATTTATATACGTTATAATTTTCATTTTTATGATTAAACCCTGTTACTTGTTAAAGATGATATCTTTGTAAATATGTTTATCAGTCTCATGAGTTTTACAGGCACTCCATAGTGATCAGATCTATAAAAGGATTTCAGACTAAACATCAATGCTTTTTTAGTGATTAGTGGCAGATTAACACAATTCAAAGAGAGAGAGACCAAGTAGTTATAACCAATTTAGACCCGAAAGAGTAATCATAGGTGTTTCATTTTTAATAAGGAGATTTTGCATTTAAAATACATTTGTTTATAATTTAAGCCAGGAGGAAAGATATATTTGTACCAAAAATCATAAATAAAAGTTATTTTAGATACTTATGAAGGAAAACAGTCAGCAGCGACAGTCTTACTATAAAGGAATGTGAAGTACTTGTGTTATTTCTGTTGTACATTGATTGTGATTGAAAAAAAAATAAATAATAGGTTTACTTTGATATTTTCGAGTGTAGTTTTGTATGTTTTTTAACAAATGTTTTGTCAATAACTGATATTAATGTTAGGAACCATCTAAGTGCTTTAACAAAAGGGTTGTATCTCTTAACATTCCAGTGGGAAACCGTGGCCTATAGAGCTCATTAAACTAATGGGGATGTAATGTTCAGTTAACAGTGGTCTGTTAATATAAAATTGTGATTGCAGATCAACGGATGACAAATCAAAGGCTAAAATTGATGTTTTTCATCGCTACCTGTAGATATTTTACATTTGACTTTGGATGTAATAGTGAGTAGATGAGAATGAGCTGAAAAACTGGCAACGAGATAAAATCTTTTCCATTTTTCCCTGTTTTTTTAATAATTCTGTAGATGATATCTCTATTTTAAATAGAAATTAACTTCACAATTGTTTCTTTTCACCAACTGTTTATTTTTAAAATGGTTTTGAAAGTTTTCATTTCAGTAACTCTTATTTATCTGAAATGAAATTCATAAGCTTTATAAGCAAAGATGGATAGTGACTAGCAGTGGGATTCAGGAAGCGCATTTCGTCCTATTCGGGATTCGTCAGCCGGATGTACCTTCATCTCAGAGTTGATGTTCACTCTGGGACTAGAACCCAGTACCGTTCGCTTCAAAAGCCATCACGTTATCCATTTAGCTACTGAGTCCTGATAGCCACTTGCTTGTGCAATGGGATGAAGTTTAAATTCCCTTGGTGTTGTTTACTTGTATCTTCCCATTGTTATTTAGCCCTGCAATTGATCAGTCTCTTGTGACTTTAGGCAATATCAAGGCAGTCCGCACAGGATGCACATATGCAAACAAGAGACTGATCAATTACAGTCCTAAATAACAATGAGAAGATACAAGTAAACAACACCAAGTGAAGTGAAATACATAAGGTGTTTTAATTAATCATTCCAATCAATCAAGTTTCACAAAATGTTAAAAGTCATCTAAATTAAATCATTAGATATCTAAAAATATAAAGATGACCCGGAGGAGATTGTCTTTTCCATGGTATAATTCATTAAAGCTGTGAAATCTTGTTTATAATGATTTAACAGATACATAAGTCTATAAAGAAATAGATTACATCACAAAGTATTTAGAAATATCACAGATAGGTTGACTAATGATATAAAAATTAAAAGGTTTGATTGTATAATAACAAATAAAGTGAGTATCGGTAATTTGCTTATAATGAAAATAATGATGAATTCGTAATATGTCAGTGAGCAAATTTCTAACGTTTCTTAATTCAAGTCACTTCTTCAGAGAATAAGTATGAGAGATTATTTTCGACTTGATCAATATGAGAAAGGAATAGAACACGTGGATGTGATATTAAAAAAGGTTTTTTGAGTTTGTAAAATTTCAAGTACTCAATAACTAGTTACAGAGAATAAAAAACTAGGGGTGTTAAGAGCATATCAGGATGAGAGATTGCACAGATTCTGAAATACTGGATTGCTATAGCCTCTTTCATGAACAATCATTTGAATGTGTAAATCATCTTGAAAGACATTTCTGGTTGGACACTACCATCAAAATTGATTAAGTGATTCCGTATTGAGTCGTTGATTGTTTTGCAATTTTCTTTTAAAAGTCATGAAGGGCAATGTGTGGAGATGCGTTCGGAAGAGAGGTGGCTTTGTGTGTCTTTAATGTAACCTAGTTCATTAGAAAGAGTAAAATATGTTTTTGTTTTATAATTGGCTAAGTTTATTTGTGAATAGTGTTTTTAAAATATTCTTTGAAAAAGCTTGGACCAGATTGCCAGGTGAAACGTTGGATTTACATCAAATTCATTAACTGAGATTTTACAAATATATTCTTCCTATTTAATGTCTTACATCAACTCGGCGCTCAAATACTGTGAAACTATTCGCTCTAATTTAGACGAAAGTTGTTATATATGTCATTATTTGACCGACTAATAAATGAAATACTTAAAAGCAGTTTTGGTTACAAAATTAATGTCAGATGGTAAGCAGATAAGAATTATAGTACATCTGAAAGCCTTTTTTATTATAAGTTGAGAAGTAAATTAATAATAAGTTTAAAAGTAGAGAGAAACTACTATCCATTAATCATTTATCATCTAATATACTTCAGCTAATTTAAATTCATGAAGACAAGTATGATCTCAACAAAATTACCTCAGTATAGTTACACAGAATAAATCATTGTATATAAAGATCTCTTGAGTTTTGAAAAATTTAAAAATTACAAAACTTGGGATATCTGACTGGACTGTGCTACATATGTATATAGGGAGAGTGAGTGAGTGGTAAATGATAATTACTGTTAATAATTTTAGCTCATTATTATTCTTTTTAAACACATAAATATTGGTACGAAATGGCACCAGATATAAATGCGCCGAACAAATCTCATTTGATTTGTGTGAGGACCGTGATATTGCCCAGGTGCCCAGACCGAAGCACGTGGTTTTCTTAGTCGGCCACACCCGGAACCTTCGACCTAAATAACTGATCCAAAAGGCAGTGGAACATCGTAAGGAGATACAGTATCATGGTAGCCGGTGACCAACGAATTGGTTCATACGCCATTTGTTCCCTCAGGATACTGGAGCCCATGTGCAACGTTGGTTTGGAATTAGGGTTTTCCAACTCACTTAGATGGACTTTCTGTGTCCACCAACCCGATTAAAGCGCCGGACATTCGCTTTTCGTCCTCTCAATTTCGTAAACAACATCCCCGCCGCGAGAAGACAGTGAGTAGGACTTCCCTGACAGAGGCTATATACGCGTGGCCATGTGAGAGCATTTCGAGAGGTAGCTCATTATTAGTTTAGTACATATAAAATGCAATAAAAGCAGGGGAGTAAGCTATCAACTACACAAAAATTCTGATTTATTTGTTTCCACTTAGTAATAAATTGGTTTTTATTTTCAAAAGAAATAAAAATTATATTAACCAATCAAATTAGTCAACTTTCCACATATGAAATCCATGGTTAAGTAGATCAAAAATGATTATTCGGCATCATAAGAGATATATCTTCATCATTTATATTACATAATAAAAAGAAAAAAAACATTTTGCCAAGTGATAAATTTTGATTATCATGCTGTTTTAGATAAATACAGATTATGAAATCAGATGATACCAGTTACTTAATTGAGAATTTTTATCTAAAATGGATTGTTGGAAACGCTTTTTAGTTTAAAGATAATTATCATTACGAAATGATGTTATATGGTATATGATAACAATGCATATATTATGGTAAGTCTGTGTGCTTGGGACTCGTAAAGAGTGAGTACACATCATTACAAAAAAAGATCAAGGTTGCAACGTCTGAGTTTCCCAATGAGTACATCTTTAAACCAAAGGTACACAATTGATTGGTATAGTTTTCCTCAATAATTTTACTCAGTTTGAGATTTTGAGTAATTTCCAGTCAATATCGTTCATGAATAACTATCTGACCGCTGACATTTTAGGTCCTATTGTTGGATGATTGAATTTATTCTTCTGTGACAGACGGGGTTTTTCTTTATCCTTCATGATACTGGTGGATGTTCTTTGATCCATCAATCATCATTGTCATTTATTTCGACTCCATCTTCAAAAATATGTTTGCAAACAAATACCGTATAGTTCATGGAAAATTTTCCATTCAAATGATAAGGTTTTATTTATTTTAAAGACCATGAAACATTAAAAAAGCCTTTTAAAAAATGATTATTCTTTGTTTCGATAAAAAAAACGCTAGTAAATTGAGTACTACAGAAAATTTTACTGGATCTGTTGTTTCATAAAAGGTTCCATACAATTTATTTAAATCTTATTGTGTTATTTGTTCAGACAAGAATGATTATCAAAGCTGGATAATAGCTAATAGTGGAGTCTAGGATACGCATTTTTGTCTTGTTTGGAACTTGTCAGCTGAGTGTACTCATATCTTAATATTAATGTGAACATTCAGACATGAACACGATACTTTTCGCTTCAAACTCTCAACGCGTTATGCATTGATTGGTTATGTCTAGGTAATCACTAACTTGTACAGCCAAGATGAGTCATTATTTATTATTTAAAAGAGTTTATATCTCCTTTTTATTGATGTCAGGGAATGCAACTAATTTCCGAAGGGGTTTCGTTCTCTCAGCTGGATGGTTTGATTGTAGAGCTTTCATCGTTCTTCTGACCGACATCATCAGCACAAACGTCAGATACAAGTGAAGTGTTCGAATTCCTCCACACATGGTTCACATCTAGTCCAGTAGAACTCGACAAGAATCATTGAACATCGAGTTCTACACTTCACTTCTATTTGAAGTTTGTGCTGATGATGTCGTTCAGAAGAACGATGAAAGCTTCCCAACCAAACCATCCAGCTCACAGAACAAACCTTCATCAAAATCCTCCACTTGAGCTACAAATCTTCTCCATCATCTTAATTAACTTCTCATATTTTTTATGTATGCTTTCTTAGAGGTTTACCCCCGTATCACTATTAAGCCAAAATTTGTTTTAATAAGATTGGATAACTAATAAATAACAATGAATGATTGATCAATTTCAAGAAAGAAATTCTTTCAAATTGAATTTTCTGCAAAATTATTATCTTTAAAGTAAAAGATAAACGTGTCTATTAACTTAAAGATACAATAATGATTATACTCACATTCCAAATCAGAAAATAAAAAATGATGAAAGACGTATTGATTCATTTAAAATGTAAAATCACGCCATATACTTTGTTTGAATAATTTAGAAAAAAAAAAGAAAAAAAAATTGAAAAGATATTTCACTTTAAATTCAATCTTGAAATATTTTATTAAGCTAAGTATTCTACATAGTTAGGTATGACTTCCACAACAACAACAACAACAACAAACAATAACGATAAATACAGAAGATTTAGTTTTCTTTTCTTTATTTACAGTAGGTGAACACTTGTAAACAAGCAAAAAAAGGAGAAAAAAAAGAAAAAAAGGTTTATTAGATGAAAAGACCATGACAATAATCATATTAAAGAAGAAATCCAAAGATGATTATAATGATAATAATAAACTAAACAGAAGTTCCATTTGTTAAGTTCATTTTCATTCTATGTAATTTAATAAAACAAAATAAAAAAAAGAAAAAGAAAAAAATGAAAAGAAACATTAAATATAAAGAATATTGTTCTATAGTGTTCTATGGAATTCTCGTTTACATTTTAATAGTAAACAACAATAGTAGTAAACTAGTGATAAGGAATTTGTATAATAAACATATTGACAAGTTGTATTAATTTTGTTATTATTATTTTGCATTATTGACCTAATTGAACTTTATTTAGATGATGATAGATAATGTAGTCACGTACCTGGGAATCATCGTTGATAAACAAGGAGGATCGGATGCAGATGTAAAGGCTAGGATTGGAAAAGCAAGGGTAGCATTTCTACAATTGAAGAACATATGGAACTAAAAACAACTGTCAATTAATTTCAAAGTCAGAATCTTCAATACGAACGTCAAGACAGTCCTACTGTATGGAGCTGAAACGTGGAGAACTACTACGACCATCATCAAGAAGGTACAAGTATTTATAAACAGTTGTCTACGCAAAATACTCAACATCCATTGGCCGGATACTAACAGCAACAGCGTTTTATGGGAGAGGACAAACCAGCTTCCAACTGAAGAGGAAATTAGGAAAATACATTGGAAGTAGATCGGACATCCATTAAGGAAATCACCAATGTGCATTACAAGGCAATCCCTAACTTGGAATAATCAAGGGAAGCGGAAAAGCGGAAGGCCGAAGAACACATTACTTTGGGAAATAGAAGCAGATATGAAAAGGATGAATGTTAACTGGAAAGAACTGTAAAGGAAGGCTCAGGACAGAGTTAGATGGAGAATGCTGGTGAGCAGCCTATGCTCCTCGACGAGGGGTAACAGGCATAATTAAGTAAGTAAGATAATGTAGTAGATTATTTATTTAATATTATATTAGTGATATTTGATTAAATGTTCAATTGTCAAATACTTTACTTTACTTACTCCTGTTGCCAACTGGTATCTTCTCAATTCCATTGCCATTTGACTGGTCTTCCCTGTCTCCCACATTGTCCGGACGTTCCATGTACCTATAAAGAGTGTTGCTCTGGTTGTTAGAAGGTGCATCGGCCTCGTGACTTCCGAAAAATTTCGGTTTTCATCATGAGGCGTCATAATTATTTCTTCAACTCCCAGGGCAGAGTTTAAATGGTTTGAATTATTTTTTCTGGTTAGCGTTTTTTAACAAGTTAGTTTTTCTACGGGATGGGGTCGCTAACCCCATGCCTAACCCTCCTCCATCACCCGGGCTTCGAACCGGGAGTAACTCTAGAAGAGCTACAGATGGAGTTCAATGATCAAATGGAAACTGATAAAAAAAATATTGAAATTTTAAATTTATAAATGAATGAAAAATATAAAGAACATTTAGTTTAACATAAGTATGGGTAGTATAGTTTAAAATGATTAAAAAAGCATTAAATGATATCGTTTAAAGATCCCCATCATATTAAAAGACTAATATTTGAACGAAGAATATTCTTTTCGATAAATTCTCTTCAGGTTCTACAATTATATATCCAAATTAATAATCCGAATAAAAGTGGCCATGTACATCTTTTAAAGCATGTAAATTTAGGATTGTCCAACCGAATAGAATAAAATTGTTAATGTTGATATGACTCTCAAATAGAATGTTAACTTAAATCTGTGTATATGTTAAATGTAACTTTAAGATCTGTGATCAGAATAAATATGGGTCAGATAGGGTGAGATAGATATGATACTGCAATTACAATTTGATCAAATGTTTAATGGAAGACTAAATTGTGTGGAAAATTAGTGAGACGTTATAAGGAGGGATGAATGTGAAGTGAATGAATCATGTATAGGGGAGATTAATAATGATGTTTAACCAATAATAATAAGAATGGCCGGACATAACTTAAAGATAAGAGAGATAATTACATTTGACTACGAAAGGTACATAGTCAAATTAGGTCATCCAATAGCTAAGATTACTATTGATTAATTGACCTTGTGGTTGGCCAAGGGAGGAGCAGGTGACTTATGATTTATTAACAATTTCATTCTATTTGGTTTGACATTCTTAAATTTTAGATCATATGCTCACTAGTGACTGACTTCAAGAGATATTTCCTTGAGTTCTAGTGGGAAGCAGTGGCCATCGGAGTTCTACCAAGTCTGTTGTAGAGATATCAACTCACTGAAGACAATAGGTGAACGGTCGCTCAAAATCGTGGATTGGTTGAAGTTAGACATTAACACCGTTGGATGCCGGACGGCTCAGTGGTCTATCGGTTAAGGGCTTCGGCTCGATACTGGTAGGTCCTGAGTTCGAGTCTCGCGAGTGCGGGATCGTGGTTGCACACTGCTGAGGAGTCCCATAATAGGACGAAACGGCCGTCCAGTGCTTCCAGGTTTTCGATGGTGGTCTAGCTTCAATTGACTCATGATTTCAACTGTGAAAATTCTTAAATTTACATGCATTAAACGATGTACTTTGCCTTTAACTTGGCCATTTTTTCGGATTATTAATTTGGATATATAATTGTAGAACCTGAAGAGAGTTTATGGAAAAGAATATTCTTCGTTCAAATATTAGTCTATCAAATGATATCTTTATTTGATAGTGTTTAATTATTGTTTGTCTTGGAAAAACTTTGCTTGTGTAGATTTTGGGATCAAATTTAGTGATGGTGGGGAAGATTTATAGCTCATGTGGATGATTGTGATGGTAGAAGTTTGTGCTAATGATGTCGTTCAGAAGGACGATGAAAGCTCCACGACCAAACCATCTAGCTTAGAGAACAAAACTCCATCGAAATAAAATTTAGTTGACTATATTTGTGTATTCTTATCTAGTTGATTTATTACATGAATGAACATTAAATTTAGTATGAATGATGAAACATTTCAAGATGACAAGATTATTTGTAACAGTATGAATACGTTGTGCCAACTAAATTGATTTCTGAATTCCAACTTTTAGACAGCCAAGTAAGTTAGGCAATAATGTTAAATACAACTTTAAGCAAATTTCTAGTGATATCAACATTTAGTGTATAGATTTTAACAGTTGTATCAAATTGTTAACTGCAGGAATCGGTTATAGTATTGAACATTTCTCGTGGTTCAATATAAGGTTCATAAACTTTTCCTATATTTGCATGTGCATCATATTTGTTTCGTCTGTCGCATGATTTCTCCTACTTTATTAACAAATAGGTTATTGAATTTATGTACTGATTACATTCAATATTTTCAGAATATTTTATAATATCTTTTGATTCTCTCTATTTACCTTATTCGGTTTCTTTCAGAAGAGACTTTTTGTTTTGGTGGTTGGTGGAAATTAATTCTGTTCTAAGACAGTATACATCATAAACTTAAATGAATAGGAGAGCAGTTGGAAACCTGAGGGAAATAGATAGATTTTTAAAACTACGTATGAACTTTACGACATGCCATTCGTAAATGTACTAAAAACAAAATTCTCAGACATTTAACCTGGCGTTGAAAGTGTAGTATTATTGAATCAGGATAAAATAGACCATATTTTTAATTCTGCTTAAATCGAGATATTTCACTACGGTTATGTTGAGTTATCATTGAGTAAGCATACCACATTTAAGACTTTATAAACTCACAGTTTCCTTAATTTTTACTAGAAATCCTGAATATGTCTCATAATTACTTACTAATAGGAATATGATTATGCTCCGTTTGACTACTTGAAATATTATTGAGTTACATTGTAAAATTAACCGAAACGTAAAATAAAAACCGTTAGATTTCAACCTGATAAAGTCGTTGTACTAGGTTCAACATCTACTAAACCCTGGATCATATTTTGGATGAGTAGAGGGAAAACAAGACAGGATAAAACAGTTTCTCAATTTCAGTTCCTGGTTATGAACTTTGATAAAGATGTCAATTAATGATGATTAAAACCACTTTAGAGTTACAAAACCTTTTCAATACCCATTGAATGTGAAGATTTGAAGTTTCCTTGATGATAACACTGAATATCAAGTTATTACTGAGTTTATTAATAATCAACATGTGCTTGCTACTGACTAAGTTTCGAGGAGAAATTTCTGGAGTTGCAATGTGAAACCGTGACCAGTGAAGTTCTACCTTGTTAGGTGTAAGAGAAGTACCTGTTGAAGACTATGGAAGACGATCGCCCATTATCGCTGATTAATTGGATTTGGACTTGTATGACATTTAATACCGACTCAATGGTTTGAATATTCTCTAAAATGACCTTGTTTTATATATGATTAATTAATTATTAGTTACTAATATCATGTTTGTCTGGTCATTTGCTGATCAATTTATTATTATTATCTTATTATCTGGCAGTTGGCCTAAGAGACTTGATAAATTGTGTAGTATACTGAGATTTTGGGTGGTTGGACGTAGTCAGCGGGAAAACTAGGTTTTAAGTTTTGCTCAAAGGATACCTGGGTTTTTAAGGAACCTAATAATCTCCATGTGACTACAGCCCATATCACCCTCACCTTACATTATGAAGCTCTGGATACTGCACTCACGTCTTGCCGATGTGTACAAACTAACATGAAATCTAGGTCCTTAGTTTCATGTCAACTGACTCGAACCACCTATCAAAGTTTAATTTTAGAACGTTTAAATGAAACTTCAATAATCTAAAATAACTTGAAATCCATGTTCGGGATCTTTAGTCTTTGATAAAACTTTGTTAAAACTAGTGAGGTATACGTTGTGTTAAACAATTAATTGAACTCGACAATAAGTAGGTGTTATTCTTTGAGTATGTAAAATAACCGATATTGACCACTTGAATGCAGATTTAAAAAATGTTCGAACCCATGATTAAATACTAGAAATTCAAATTCTTTCTTTACATAATGACCAAAGAAAAGTACTTTGCCTTTAAATAGGGATAATATATATTTGTAAAATCTCAGCGAATGAATTTGAAGTAAATCCAACATTTCGCCTGGCGATCTGGTCAAAGCTTTTCCTTGAAAGCTTTTTCAAATTCATTCGCTGATATTTTACAAATATGTTATTCCTATTTAATGTCTTAAATCAACTCGGTGCCCAAATACTATGAAAGTATTTGCTCTAATTTAGACGAAAGTTTTTATATGTACTTTGTCTTTATGTTAATTTTAAAATACCTATGCTGTAGTTGAACTTCACCTCAATATTCTCTATGCCATTGTTATGTGTATTCATATTTACTTATACATATCATTAATATTTGAAGCTACTTTACATTTTCATTTATCATTGTATATTTCATTACTAATCTTGAATAATTATAATAAATGATAATGTACTTATCAACTGAATTTATCAAACGTTTAAACGTTTTGAAATGTAGTTCAAACATTTGTGTATCCCTGTCTTCTATATTAACTATTCTACATTTTGAAACTATTTGAAGTGATCATTAAATGAAACCATAAAAGATAAGCGTATAGATGACGTGACTATTAAGACTGGATGTAAGACAATCTAGTGATAAGTTATTTTTTAAATAAATCGCTTTCAGACTTTTAAAGTGAATGGTCGTTAACCATGGTCTTGTTCTTCGTTTTCGCATTTGTGGAGAGTCACTTGACTTATGAAAATATATGGACATTGGTGGCTTGTTCAAATCTCTGGGTATCTATTTCTCAACTGTGATAATATTGTTGTGTACTTTTCTATTCCAGATATTTCTATAATGAACAAGTATGAATTGAAACTGTATACATCTACAAACTTTTGTAAAAAGCATGCAACTTACTGAGATGTTAAATGCCAGAAAGCACAAACCAAAACACCAAAGTTATTGACACATTTCCCTTCTTGCTTGTCTTTTGATTAACTGATATGTAGTTACACTGGAATCAATGTATTTAATATATGATGAATAGAAAAATCGAAAGTAACCTAACTCATAATAAATTTTATATATTTAACAATGGTGTTTGATATTGATATTGGCATGAAAACAACTAGAAATTTGTTGTAACATTAAATAATTGGTTCTGGGAATTACGTGCTAAAACTAAACTGAATATTTCTAAAAACCTTTTTTTCTCATTTTAAAGCAAGAAAAAAGAAGTGTTTTTATGGTAAGTGTACATATAAACTCTTAAGTTGACATGTCGAAATGTGTTTCTAGGCTAGTTCCATTTATTGCTAATAGTAACTTAGTGAACCATAAATGTAAGAAATGTATTTATTTATGTTCAATACTTAACTCCGCCTGTAGCTCCTTCGTGGGCTACTACCGGTCTCAAGCCCGGGTAAAGAAGGAGGATCGGTTATGGGGTTAGCGACCCCATCCCGTAGTAAACTAACTCGCTAAAACACGCTAACCATGTTCAATACTTGACAGAATAAGGAATCGATGACACTTCGGAATTTGAAGATTTGAAAATGAAGTGAAACAGTATTTAGTTTGTTGGGATTCAGATTTTATGAAAATCCAATCAAAATACGTTTTGAATTCAAAAGTTCAGTTAAAACATATAAACCAGTTTTATATTTTGGCAACTTTACTGTTATACGCTTTCGCTACTACTTACCAAAGGTTGCATAATGCAGCTTCCTACCTTTTTCCTTATCTGACCGCTACATTATGTAACGTAGTACATCAATTAAATACACAACCTTGACAATAGGGGTCCTTATTATAAATTAAAGAAATTTACCAATACGTTTTAAGAAGTAAACATCATTCGGTATTTAATTTCATGATTCGAATAAAAGGGATACACGAATGAAAAATGAGTTAAATATTATACAAACGTCCTAAACTGATGAATACTGTCGTAATGTTTCCCTAATATTTTATCCTATTCTAATTGTTAGCTGTTTCGAAATAAATTCCATTGTGTTGTACAGCTTACGCAAACCACTGCCAAGATATTACAAACTTATTATTTCACGAGGAATTTGTCAACAGGGTGTAAATATGAGGGACTAAGACATTCAGGTTGAATTCTTAATGGATTTCGTATTGTCCTGTGACTAGAAATTTGAAGTATGCTAACTTATGGTAATAATTCTAGTATTTATGAATTTATAAAATTATTTTTAATTTCTAGTATTTCTAAGCAGACGTATTTCAAAACTTCGTTTTGGTTTTTTTAAAAACTTCTTTTATGTTTTCCTAATGTGTAATTGGCATTGAATGATTATCAACTTGAGAATGGTAAATTATGGTGTCATTTTGAGTAGGCTTTAACTGACATAGCTAAGTAAATCAATCCCAATTAACAATACAAAGTTTGTCCAAAACCTACGCGGAGTGAATTCATAAAAACGTCATTTCACTAAATTTAGAATATATCAAGTCTATCTCCTTGGTCTAATTTGTCATCCTAGTCGAAAATCTTGTTACGTCTCAGTTTCCATTGCTTCAACCGTACCTCGATGCTCACCAAAGTTAGTTTTCTTAGCTATCTTGTCATTGCACGTATTTTTCAAGGTCTCATTTGTCTTATATGAACATTTGTCAAAATTTCGATAAATGATTTGACAGAAATTGAGCCTCGGGAATGTTAAAAATTTATGTGCAGATTATATTTAAATAATCTTAGGTATTAAAATCTACATCATTCCAGCGTTTCCCCTAGCAAACTGATAAGGGTTCTTCCTAAAGAAGCAATCAGGCAAGACAGAAGACTTTATATGATTGACTTTTGTTTTTGTAAACACTGTAGTCGATGATCATCTATAATGAACATCTTTGATAGCTTAGTTTGAATAATTAGTTCACAACAAAATTTATCAGATTGAAAATAAATGATAAGAAATACGTTGAGGTACTCTAAAAATAAAAAAAGAAATAATTAATCAATAATCTTTTCAAACTACTCATTCCAAGAAATGACCTGTTTATAATAATGATAATGAATATTCTATTTTGTAATGTAATTAGAAATTACTCGAATTATAAATTGCATTTTTCTTTTTTTTTTTTAGTTTTTGTTAAGGAAAAAGTGAAGTATTACAATTTCAAAGTTTTATGATACATTAATTACGAAAAGAAAAAAAAAAGAAAAAAAGAGAGAAAAGATCATTTATTCACATGAGTTCAAACAAGTAATCATTCATGAATTCATGAATGATTACAATTATATATATAATAAATTACAGTCATGAACCTTTGAGCAATGAATAATAATAATAATAAGAAGAAGAAGAAGAAGAAGAATAAGAATGAAAGGGTTGCCATGGTGAATAATTCAAATTAATTATCTAATCCTAAAAGATGATATACATTTTGTTAATTACTCTATGGTTTCTAAGCAAATAAATGAGTTATTGGACATTGAACAAATAAAAATTGAATTAAGAATAATGTACAGATAATTTAATAAAAATTTAAATTTGACTATGTAAGATTTGAACAATTTTTTAAGTAATTAAATATAATTTATTATAAATTGTAAAGGCAAGAAAAGTGTTCAATGAATTACTTCATTGGGAAGATTTAAACAAATAATACTAAGTGAATTTAAACTTCACACCATTGCACAAGCAATTGGCTATCAGGACTCAGAGTGAACATCAACTCTGAGATGCAGGTACATTCAGCTGACGAGTCCCAAATAGGGTGAAACGGGCGTCCTGGATCCCACTGCTAGCCACTATCCATCTTTGCTTACCATGCTTGTGAATTTAGGCTATATCGAGGCAATACGCATAGTATGCACAAATGCCAATAAGAGACTGATCAATTGCAGTCCTAAACATCAATGAGAAGTTTCAAACAAATAATACTATGTGAATTTAAACTTCACCCCATTCCACAAGCAATTGGCTATCAGGACTCAGTATGTGAGTGGATAACGCGAAAGCATTTGAAGCGGAGGGTACTGGGTTCGAGTCCCAGAGTGAACATCAACGCTGAGATGCAGGTATATCCAACTGACGAGTCCCAAATAGGACGAAACGCTCGTCCTTGATTCCACTGCTAGCCAGTATCCATCTTTGCTTAAGATTACTTCATAGTTTGAATACATATTGACAGAGTTAGTTTTAGATTGTTTTGGGAGTTTTTTCCAGTTTCTTTAGTTAATATTATAGCGAACGAATACTTAGATAGGGAAGAACAAATTTTACTGAAGTGTAGTTACAGTGTCTTGTCAAAATATGGAAATTATACATTAAATACTTCATTTGCATATCATCTTTGAATTTTCTCTTACAAGCTTCATTGTTACTTTATTCTGGTTGTTATTTTGATTGCTCTCAGTTTCCTTCTCACTTCTCTTAGTTTCGATCTTTTCAAACTTCTGCTCTCAGATATTCCACTTCTGACTGGTATTACATACTATTTATATGTGCAAACAAAAGTAACATACACCAGAATACTATTACCAAGGCTTAACCATTATGTACTTTAGCTCTAAATAAACTCAGAGTTATCAAATATGTTGATTTGAGTGGCAAGAGTACCCTAGTTTTTTGACTATCTTTGAAAGCATATGCTGTAGGTGATCTCAATGATTATCTATTTTTAGATAACATACTAAGTTTGTCTTAACATTTTAATCTGTATGCTTATTTGTCTAAAAAATAGTTGAAAAGGATAAATATTCACTGAATTGCTATTGTACTGTTTGTTTTGTTGTCTAATATGGATTCCTTGCTAATAAATAATCTTAGATTGCTATCAATTTTGCTGATTTTTCAGTAAGATATACAATAAATCGGTTTGTAACTAAACATCATTTCCAATAACAATTTTGGGTTCATATATTATTTATTTGAATCATTCCGTTGACGCTTAGGACTGTAACAGATCAGTCTCTTTTGTCATATGTGCATCGTGTGCTGATTGTCTCGATATTGCTAGTAAATCACAAACATTTTAAGTAGAGATGGATGCGTGCTAGCAATGAAATCCAAACAATATATAAATTAAACTAAAACTCACCCATTGCACAATCCAGAGGCTATCCAGGCTCTGTAGCTGAGTGAACAACGCGATGGCATTTGAAGCGAAAGGTGCTGTGTTCGAGTCTCGGAGTGAACATCAACTTAGATGCAGGCATATCCAGCTAACGAGTCCCAAAGAGCACAAAAAGCGCATCCTAGATTCCACCATTAGCCACCATCTAATTCTGTTTAGCTTGTAGTGATAGTTTTACTATGTACCGGATTTGAATATAAGTGGAAGAATTTTATTGAACTGGTCTTAATGCTCACGTTGCGTCTATCAGATTTATGTACCACGATATTTGAAGAAATTTGTGGATATGGAACTTTTCCCGACATTCTACGTAACATACAGATCAAGGGCTTTGATCTGTCCTAAAATGTGAATATAGATATGAACTAACTCAAAGGACTTATAAAATAGTATCATTGTATTCTGACTTGTGTTCACAACTCTGTTATCTAATTTATATTAGTTTTATAGATTTTTAAAGAAAGATTTTGTATTTTGTAGACTAATTTTGAAGATCTACAAATAAACAATCAATTTTCATAACGACATCAATACCTAACTCCAATCGATCCACGATATTACCCAAACATCTTTCACTGTCTTCACTGAGTAAATGCCTCACACTCGATAAATTAGACATCAAGACCTTTGGATGCCATCTCACTAGCCCAGAGGTTTAACGTTCATGAACAAGATCGAGGGTCGCCCTATCAAAATTACTACTTTGTTTTCCACTTCGTTCTTATCATAATAATCTTAGATAACACTTATATTTAAGATTTCTATTTTTTACAAACCAAGGCCATTACACTAATTTTAATGTTTGTCAAATATTATCACATATTCGAGCTTGTATATGTGCACATGCGAAAAATTCTCAAGTGAATTTTTGATTTAGATGTAAAACAAAATAATTCACATGGGGAACCATGTGAAGCTACACATTTATCCTTGTTTCTTTACTCTTGACAGCCAGGCAGGTATTTCAAATCACTGCATGAATCCAGGGTTTAGTACCGACGGTAAACTGTATGATTATTTCTGCCAAATTGAACCGAATCTGTTTTATGAGTGTAATGTACTGAAAATAGGTTAAGAGGGCTGCTAAATTAATTTTATCTGTTCAGGAATGCTTATTTATGTTGTCTTTTTAGACTATGATTTCTAATAGACTTCCTTCCTTCAATTAGTCTGTATGATCAATCAGTAGTACAGTCGAGTAAATTAAGACTAACCTAAGTAATAAAAATCTATATAAACAGCTTACTTTGTAAGTATTAAATTGCCTTACTTTGTGATCAGTAAGCCTTCTTTTTTTCCATCTCCTACGTTTTACATCTCATCAAACCCTTTTCACCCTCGCGTTAAAGCGAGGTTGTATTAAATATTGAGTTACTACAAGCAATATTATTTTTGTTTTGTAAAATAATTGGACATCTGTCAAATAGAAATCAGACAAAAGGGGTTTAAGATTAGTGGTTTGTCAAACAGAACATAACATTAATCAAAACTTGTCCTTTGAAGATAAATTAGGTCATTCGTTTGTTAGATTTTGCAGCATCTCATTGACATAACACACCAAGTAAAGACCCTGAAGTTTCTCAAAGTAGTTAGCGCACAATCAAACCCAATTCTTCTTGAACTCATTAAAACTAAAGCTATCAATGGTTTAAAGTCTAATTTTTGAGTCCTAAAAGAAACAATTTTGAGTTTTCCTTAATCTTGATGGTATAAATTTTCATTTGATTACCTTTCTTCGACTCTTTCTGTCATTTATTTATATAATCCTCCTACTCTTTTTACGCCACTGATTTTTGGAAATAGGTAAAATTAACTCCTTTTATCCTTCTTTTCAGCTGTTTTATTACGTAAAGATTTAATTTAACCTATTAAATTTAGCTGTTTTCCCAATTTGTGTATCAAGATATTATTCATGTATGGTGTTTTTTCGCAATATTTGGTTTATTACCGCAGTTCAAATCAAGAGTAAATCAAAGTAGATCACCAATGGAAACTTGGAGGGAAACTTATTACAAAATAGTTTTATTCATTGTTCTGCCGGTTCAGCTCGCCTGGGATTTGTTCCTCTTCTCCCAGTACGTTTACTATTTGTTGCCCTGCAATAAGAAAAACAAACTCGCATTAGTAACGTCGAATATGATGATTTTTAATACCGTTACATGATATCTATCTAAAATTAGCTCGGGAGTAAATTTAAACAACATAAAAGGAACAGTAAAATGTGGTAACTGGTAATACTATTGAGTCTTGGAAGCCTACTGAATTGAGAGTTGATCAAAAAATCATTATAGGGAATTCATTTAATCATTAAAATAGATGACAGCTTAAACGTTAAAAAGTTCATTCCACACGAAGGCCATCCACAGTGTTGACAGGGAAATTGAGGCAGGTGAGATTAATAACAGTTGTAGCGGTAAATAAATCCTCAAAATAAATAGCTCTATAATTCTTCGACATTGGACGCTGACCACATTAGTTTTGATAGAACTCACCTAGCTGAGGGCGCTCGGTCATGCATCCGCACCAAATCATGAGTGAGGGCGTCGTGCTCAACGTTTCCTGCGATCACTAGCCAGTTTAGATCAGTCACTTCTCCATATATGAATGGTATCCACTCGAACACTTGATGGTGAATCGGAACTTTTAAAAAGTTGTCTTCAAAATCAAGGACTCAAAGTTGTTCTCAGTAAGGCCAGTTTTGTCCCAACTTCTCGTTAGTTTTTTTCTGCATATGTCCTAATCTTAGTTTCAGTTGATCGATATTCCTTCCTAGAAATCGATTCCTTGTCCTGTAGCGGGCATACGACAACGTTCTTAGTGAAGTTACTAACGAAATAGAGTCAGTGTGAGGTTTTTTTGTAGTTTATGTAATGGATGAATGTTGATCAGAAAATCATCAAAGATGTCTTTGGCTGGTTTGTTGAGGTGCGCTGATAAGGATCCACTTTATTTGAATGGGGAGCTTATCTGGTTGAAGTTATCCTGACGTTTTTCAATGTTCATTGAACATGTAGTATATTTAGTGGTTGAGTGTTGAGTATGACAGTGTGGTTTTCAATGAATATTTCATTCAATCATTTGAAGTTTTACCAATCTGTCTGCTACGAATACATCACCGTAATACATAGTATTTTTGATTATTTTTCTATTCAATAAATGGGTGATCGCTATATATATGAAAATATGATTTCTATTGGGATTTTATTTCAAGCATATGAAGCCATATGCATAAGTCCGCACGTTGTTGTGGCTCATTCAAACTTGCCGGGTGAAAAAGGTAAACAAATTGAGAGTTAAAGCTTGAAATGTAATCTTCAGTGAAATTTGTATTCTTGCATACAACTGAAAGAAAGAAATGTTGCTCAGAAATGCTTGGTACTTCTTGTGAATTATATAATTACCGCTCATCTGTTCTTACTGTTTGGTATTAATGGATACTACTTCACTTGATAAGTCTCAATATCAGAACACAGTTGGACAGGAACATGTTAATGGTCCAAGCAACAAGGTTGGGTGTGAAAAATCACAATCGGAAAGACGTTTTTGTATTTATAATTTTTACATAACAAGATCTTAGGATGTTCTCTAAGTGTTTTCTGATTAGTTAAGAAATAGCCTATTACAGTGACGAAACACAATCCTGCACAGAGAGTGGTTTAATCCAGTATATATCGCCCTAACATTACTGTAACAACTTAGGTATGGTAGAAACGAGTTAGCTGGAAACATTTCTCTGATATCAAAACAGTTTAACCCAGGATTCTATTTAATTTTTTAGCTGCATAGATATTATATTTTCATAATACCCTATATTGAATGTTGATAGGTTCATGTATTGCAGTTAGAACCACGCACTCCAACTGTTCTCTCCCACAATTTGAATAAGAAAACTACTACATCCACTAGTCCGGCTTCTTTCACATATAAAACGATGGGTAGCTACCAGCAATAAACTGGAAAGATAGGGTTTGAACACAAAAATCAGGCGCTATTTTACGTATGTTTTGCTTTGTCACAAAAGTAAATCTGATAGAATAATAAGATAATCTTTAACATAAGTTTCATTTATGTAGTCGTACAATTTTTATCGCATAGTATTTGTGTTGGGATCCTTATTTTAGCCTGCTTAAACTATACTTACACATTGGTCATATACGGCGTGTTGGACTAGAAACAGAGTGAAAGCCTGGTAGATAAGTGTAATTTTCCACCATTAACGAAAAACTCTGTTGTAACAATGAAAGTGCGAACCCCGAGAACTTGATCGTAGTGGCTGTGAGTTCTGGCTTGTTCGACTAGAGCATTATTTCACGAGATAAGTTATTAGATCTGGTGGAATCTAACATCTTGGTGACCTTGGAGGTAAGAAAGCTGAAAGGTATTAAGCAATCTTAATAAAATGTTAAAGAACTCCGGTGTCAAACCAGACGTGGGGGAAGGGGCGGTTCTGCAATCAAATAAGATTCAAGTAAATAAGGAGAGTCAAAGTATCTAAACAATGCTAGTCACCTATTTCTGACAAAACCTAATCAGACCAGTTTAACAGGCGTGAAGAATGTGTTACAAAATCCGCCAACAGAAACGAAGTTGTGCTGGATGTGTTAGTAATAAAAATACAATAATAAATAGTTACCATCTACATCAAAAGACCCTTAAAAATATGACAGATAATTTATCGGTTTGGTGAAATGTGTGGATCCAAGTCATAAACCTCACATGGTGTTACGCTCCTATGATGCTGAGAGAATATTGAAGCGAGGACACAAGCGAAAAATATTATAGATTACCGACAAAGCGCAATGGTATTTGATGGGAAAAGCTAGCATATCAAAACGATGGTCACAATTTGGCTTAGTTGTTAACCATCATTCTCAACCTACAAGTTAATTAGAGATCAGAAATCAGTACTAGTGATAGTGAAAGACTGACCTGAAGTAATAAATAGCTAAGTTACCTTAGTAGAATGAAAGTGTGTCAACTTTGAAACCGTAATTTTAAGAACAGTAAATGCTTGGTAAGACACATGATAATCGATACTATCCATTGGAAATACAAATGTGCCAAAGATTTCTGGCTTACTTGAGTTGATTAGCAATGATATGATATGACATAATTTCACACCAACGGTATGCAGAGTGATAACGTTTTATCCTAGACAACCCGAACGTGATGGTCTCACTATTCTACTTCCTTGGTGTTTTTGAAACTCAAAGAAAATCTCAAATCAAATGCTTTATTTCAGTACAAGGTGAAAGCTGATAACAATAATTTATATATGACGTAGCAGTTATATGCCACTTTCGCAAGCATGATTGTTAATGCGCAGTAAGGGTCTGCACAAAGAACATTAATCTGGTGAAATTTTTGAAGACATTGTAATGGATAATCAGGGAAATCTCACAGTGAAATTCTCATGGAGACATAGCTGATATATATTAAGTTGATATGAGTAGTGAGACTATTTATTAAGTTCGTGGTTGTTATAAAATATAAAGAAAAGGCTCCTCGTATAAGCTGTGACTATGACAAACCCGTACAAATATAATTCAGTCCAGGCCCAAGAATAAGTTCCGTGGACACATAGCAGACGTGAAACCCATAGAAACAAAATAAATATGAATCCTGAACTGCATCTAAATATTTGCAACGGGAAAAATGGTAGTCCGAAATCACATCAACTGCTAGAGCAAAGTGAAGTCGAAAGGACTTTCAGATAAATTGTGAAGACAGAGAGCAGTAAGTTGTAAATTCCAACAAGGTGGAATGTAACTAATTAGTGTTGGGAAAGCTGAAATGACATGTATGTGTCTACCTACGTCCTTAAATCTTCAAGCGGCTTAAAGAATGGAGTCTCTTTGATTTGAAGTATTATCAAGCTCCTACTCCATCGACACTTCTTATGTCTCATACGATTTATCTGCCAGTTATTATTCTCATGCATTAGGTATACGTAACTCCGCCTGTAGCTCCTCTGGGGGTTACTGCCGGTCCCAAGCTCGGGTCAAGGAGGAGGGTTGGGCATGGGGTTAGCGACCCCATCCCGTAGAAAATCCACTCGCTAAAAAAACGCTAACCAGAAAAAATCATTCAAACCATTCAAACTCTGCCCTGGTAGTAGAAGGAATAATTATGACGTCTCATGATGAAAGCCGAGTTCCTTCGGAAGTCATGAGGCCGATGCACCTTCTTACAACCAGAGCGACAATTTTTATCGGTACATGGAATGTCCGGACAATGTGGGAAACCGTAAGAGTCTTCCAAATTGCTGCGGAAATGAGAAAATACAACCTGGAGGTGCTTGGAATCAGTGAAACACATTGGACACAGGTTGGACAACAACGACTATCTTCAGGGGAACTTCTGTTATACTCCGGTCATGAAGAAGAAAATGCCCCACATACACAAGGAGTTGCATTGATGCTGTCCAAACAAGCACAAAATGCACTTATTGGATGGGAATCTCATGGAACAAGGAACATCAAAGCCTCCTTCAAAACAATGAACGTCATTCAATGCTATGCGCCCACCAATGACTACGATGAAGACACTAAAGACCAATTCTACGATAGGCTGCAGTCGATCTTCGAGAAGTGCCCAACCAAAGACCTGACCATTCTGATGGGAGATTTCAATGCCAAGGTTGGAATGGACAACACTGGATACGAAGACTTCATGGGACGATATGGACTGGGAGAAAGGAACGAAAATGGTGAGAGATTCGCAAACCTATGTGCCTTCAATAAACTGGTCATAGGTGGCACCATATTCCCACACAAAAACATACACAAAGCCACTTGGATTTCACCGGACACACCACACAGAATCAAATCGACCATATCTGCATCAACAAAAAGTTCAGGAGGACGATGGAGGATGTGAGAACCAGAAGAGGAGCTGATATAGCATCCGATCATCATTCGCTGGTCGCCAAGATGAAACTAAAACTTGAGAAGCAGTGGACGACGGGGAGGACAACATCACAAAAGTTTAATATGGCCTTTCTTCGAGATGCTGACAAACTCAACAAATTCAACATAGCCCTCAGCAACAGGTTCCAGGCCTTTCATGATCTACTCAATGGAGAGGGAACTATCATGGAGAGCAACTGGAAAGGTATCAAAGAGGCAATCGTTTCAACATGTCAGGAGGTTCTGGGCCAAAAGAAGCACCATCACAAGGAATGGATCACTGTTGGTACACTGGATAAAATTGAAGAAAGGAGGAACAAGAAGGCAGCAATCAATATCAGCCGAACCAGAGCGGAAAAAGCCAAGGCACAAGCCGAATACACAGAGGCAAACAAGCAAGTGAAGAGGAGCATCAGAACCGACAAACGTAAATATGTGGAAGATTTAGCGATGACAGCGGAAAAGGCTGCAAGAGAGGGAAACATGAGACAACTGTATGATACAACAAAGAAACTTGCTGGAAATTACCGTAAGCCAGAAAGACCAGTGAAAAGCAAGGAAGGCAAAGTAATCACCAACATTGAAGAACAACGAAACAGGTGGGTAGAACACTTCAAGGAACTCTTGAATCGACCAGCTCCACTGAACCCACCCAACATCGAAGCAGCACCCACAGACCTCCCAATCGTTGTTGGCCCACCAACAATTGAGGAGATCAGCATGGCCATTAGACAAATCAAGAGCGGGAAAGCAGCGGGACCAGACAACATCCCGGCAGAGGCACTGAAAGCAAATGTAACAGCAACTGCCAAGATACTCCACGTCCTCTTCAGTAAGATTTGGGACGAAGAACATGTACCAATAGACTGGAAAGAAGGACTTCTCATCAAGATACCAAAGAAAGGCGATCTGAGCAAGTGCGACAACTACAGGGGCATCACTCTTCTCTCAATACCAGGAAAAGTCTTCAACAGGATGAAGGATTCCGTGGACGCCCAACTTCGAGATCAACAAGCTGGATTTCGTAAGGATCGATCGTGTACAGACCAAATCGCAACTCTACGGATCATTGTGGAACAATCAACCGAATGGAATTCATCACTCTACATCAACTTCATCGACTACGAGAAGGCATTTGATAGCGTGGACAGGATGACACTATGGAGGTTTCTTCGACACTACGGCGTGCCTGAGAAGATGGTCAATATCATACGGAACTCTTATGATGGACTAAACTGCCAAATCGTCCACGGAGGACAACTCACCGACTCATTCGAGGTAAAGGCCGGTATTAGGCAAGGTTGCTTACTCTCACCGTTTCTCTTTCTCCTGGTGATCGACTGGATCATGAAGACGTCAACAACTGGAGGAAATCACGGGATACAGTGGGCAGGCAGGATGCAGCTTGACGATTTAGACTTCGCGGATGATCTGGCTCTTCTATCACAAACGCAACAACAAATGCAGGAGAAAACGACCAGTGTAGCAGCAGCCTCAGTAGCAGTAGGTCTCAATATAAACAAAGGGAAAAGCAAGACTCTCCGATACAACACAGCATGCACCAATCAAATTACACTTGACGGAGAAGCCTTGGGGGATGTGGAGACCTTTACATATCTGGGCAGCATCATTGATGAACACGGTGGATCAGATGCAGATGTGAGGGCGCGGATCGGCAAAGCAAGAGCAACATATCTGCAACTGAAGAACATCTGGAACTCAAAACAATTGTCAACCAACACCAAGATCGGAATTTTCAATACAAATGTCAAGACAGTTCTACTGTATGGGGCAGAAACTTGGAGAACTACGAAAGCCATCATCCAGAAGATACAAGTGTTTATTAACAGCTGTCTACGCAAGATACTTCGGATCCGATGGCCAGACACTATCAGCAACAAGTTACTGTGGGAGACAACAAACCAGATTCCATCCAGCGGAGGAAGAAATCAGGGAGAAGCGCTGGAAGTGGATAGGACACACTTTGAGAAATTCACCCAATTGTGTCACAAGACAAACCCTCACATGGAATCCTGAAGGTCAAAGGAGAAGAGGAGGACCAAAGAACACATTACGCCGAGAAATAGAGACAGACACGAGAAGAATGAACAAAAAATGGATAGAACTAGAAAAGAAGGCCCAGGACAGAGTGGGTTGGAGAATGCTGGTGGGCGGCCTATGCTCCATTGGGAGTAACAGGCGTAAGTAAGTAAGTAAGTTAACACTTGATGATGGCAGCTCATTGGGGTGGAAAATACAAGCGCAATCTCTAGTGCTGTCGTCTCAAGCCTTACTGCTGGCCGAAAGATTCAGAATTCAACTGTCAACACACTTGAGGAGCAGAGAACCGCTGTTCAGACTACTGTCACGTGTAATTATCATAAGTCTTGTACAGCGGCGGTAAAGAAATTATTACCCACCGAAAGACTCAACCAAACAGGTAAAGATTTAAGAGCAATGAGAGAAGAAACGTGATAATAAATAACGCGTACGGAATCATTAGTTTAAATTTTCGTGTCCGCCAAGATTGATCCTTCGAGGGTCAAGTTAAGTGAAAGATATTCCTATTGAAATAGGGACTAGCAAACAGTATGGTGAAACAAACCTTGGAGTCTTGAGACGATCAAGAGGATTAAAAGCCTAAATGGAGACTCAAGTATAATGAAAACTAACCCAGATAGATGAAATTCTCATAGTAGCGACGACCTAAGAGCTCGTCAAACCAACCGCAGAAGATTTTTGTTCGAGAGAAGAGAACACATTGTAGCACACTTAAGACGTGAAAAAACGAAAAGTCTCATGACTATCCTTCAAAATAACGGCTGCATGCTCACATTAATCAAATCATATCAACACAACTCATCAACAGAATCTAAAGCGAGCATATAAACCAGCAAGCAGATCATCTCATCATTACTATACGGTATATTAGAAATTACAGCGAGATTATTGAAGCCATTTGTGGTAGGTGTTGCACAAAAACCAGAAAAATTACCGTTATCAATCATAAGCAAACCAAAGGATTAAATGACGAAATAAGTAAATCTGAACTCTAACTACCGAAATTCCAATATTCTGTCTGAACGTAGGATTAACGAACCAAATTTTATTCGACTGCATAAGATTGCCTTCTTCTCTATAGCGTAGGAAGCGTTTTTGATTGACTCGCATCAAATTGCATCAAAACACAAATTCTATGCTCTATTAAAATGAATCAAATCAAAAGAAACGAACTATGTCAAAAGTATAAAACATCTCAAACGGTATGGCATGTGCTGTACAGAGGTCACTCTAGCACGAAATAATGTGTTAGGTAACAGGCGGAATGATTTATGTGTGAGTGCTTGCATGTGAGGATCAACAGGAGTAGTCCCGACAACATGGGATCAGATATTTATCTGCAATGATTCGGGCAACCGTCCTCAGGAGAAAGCCGAGGGCCAATAATCAGCAACTGAACCACGCGATAACCTTGGTTTTAGTCAAACACGACTTCATTGTCAGTGTTCCGGCAACACACAACAGTATGATTACGTAATAAAGACAGATATTTAAACAAAGTCAAAAGATTAAAGTCCACCGCTGCACGGCCGAGCCATGACATAATGATTAAGTTTTCCCGTGTTTATTGTCCCTGGCCTTCTATGGGTGTTACATGCTGAGTGTAGATCTTCTCAGTTATCGTATATCTAGCTTCAATAATCGTGTGGTTGGGAACCAATACCACCATATCTACGATTTCTGTTATACCTTGAGGACTTCATTCCAGAACCACTCGCTGTGCTATTAAACATTTCCCTTTTTCCAAGACTCAAAACCCTAGTGGTTGAAAGGACGCTATTGTCGGCGCCATATTTACGAGCGGGAAAAGCCGGACCGTGTCTTACTACCGAACCGTCAGTCTAAATAGCATAGTAGTTTAGGTATCGAAGAAAATAATTCAAGCTAAATAACGCACTCACATAGGACAATGAAATCTGTTAGCTCATGAGTCGCACGGGTTCGCTACGATGAGCCACCGAAACCTTTTCCTCTTTTCTTTTGTAGGAGTGAGGTACTCTTATGTCGGGTTCCTGTATATTGAGTATTGATCTGCGTGTGAAGATGTCATATCATTTCTCTCTATTTAGAAATAAACACCTTCGAGGCAACAGCAAGAAGGTTCGAATACCGCGATCAAATAAACCTAAGGTGGGATTTCCACTTCTTATAGATGACCTGTGTTGAATGATTTGGGGGTTACTCGAGTTAGACTGGATAGTGTGACTAACCAGCTAACATCAGAGTTACACCTCACGGTTAATAATTAACATGGATTGTCGTTTCTTCGTATTCAGGTACTGCAGCCACTTTGATGACCGTGCAACCCATACGACGTTATTAAGCAAATATACTAATAAGAGCAGGCACGAGAAACAGAGTACGAAAACTGCTGCATGGGCCAATTGATGACGTACAATAACTTGGTGCACAATAGTCGTTCTTGACCTTGACGAGGATCGGCAAAATGTTCAATATTCATTGCAGCAGATTGCGTTGACAAGTGACTGAGCCCTTCAAATAAGCGACGTTCAGTTTGCCTCATGGGCAATGATACCAAAGTAGTAGTACGATAGGTGTGTTGCCAGTCAATGTCGACATTCGTTCTGTGATTGACCTAAAGCAGAAGGTCAGTCAGTTTTCTGTTAGTAAGTGCAGAATTCTAGTTATATCTATGATTACTAGATTAACTTAAAGTACAAAAGTATTACCGGAGATAAACGAGATCATGATTTCGTCGTACGAAGTTACCTATCACCATGTAGTCAAAGTTTGGAAAACTGACGATTGCTGTTACATCAGTAAGGGTCGTAGACCACAGAACAAGATTGAAAGTGGCACCACGAAGTTGTCTCTACAGGATGACAAGCGGCTATTGCTGTTTATAAGCTCAAAAATGGAGCTGAAAAATGTCGAAAATAACATAAGAGACCAACAATACCACTCTAGACTCATGTCAATGATATTGGTGCGAAACACCGTTAGTGTTATTGTAGAGGCGACAATGTCTTTTACAGTTTGCAGGAATTTATTCCGTTTGCATAAACTGATGATTTGCGCCAATAACTGTCTCGCTAGATCACCAGTCAAATTGAGGAGGTCATAAATCGTCCAACATTTGAACCTCTGGTATATGTATTGGAATCATCCAATAGATAACAGCCACAAATAAGCAATATTTCATACAATGAATAATTGTATGTGCCGGTTATTTGACGAATTTTGTCTGAAAGTTATGTCGATTGTACAAATCATATTCAGCGACTGTTAGGTTTCAACAATGATATATGATGGTGCCGAACAACCGTTATTCATTAGGTTATATAATGTTGATGTGTGGCCAGTGAGTAGAAAAAAGCCAGTGCTGCTTCTTATGTCTGAAACGACTTACGTCTTTGCAGTTACCCACACGTTAAGTATGCTAACTCAGCATTTTATGATGGGTTACGCTGTTTAACAGTTTTGAATTCACCCAGATTTAATACTATGTCTCGTGACATGATGCTCTGGTTGAGCGAACCGCAACGTGGGGTCACTAAGATCAAATTCCTGGAGTGGGAATTTCATAGTCATAACGGAGTTTCCCTATACCTGTGTCAGATTACATTCGTCCTCCAGTCTTCGGGTTTGGATTGAGTCTGACATGTAGTGTATGACCAATACACCAATATAATATGGTAGGGGTAAAATAATGACTACAGCACGAATACTTTGTAATAAAAAAATGCCAATTCTTATAAATATATACATACGAAGTTTGCTTTTAACATAAACAAAAGGTTCACTTTTGCAACCAAGCAGAAAAATAATAACCAAGACGGCAATTAAATTTGTTTTCAAAATAGGGCTCACCACTTTCGTGATTGTGGGTACCCATCATTCTACCCATAGAAGAAATCAGACTGGTAGTGAATAGGTCTTTGTTTCGAAATCCTGGAAGGTGGAGTGGAGCGTGAAGTTATTTTTTCAAACACACAAAGCTTTTAACACTCAATATAAAATAATGGGAAGTATAATCCTTACGCAAAACATGGAAGTAAATGAATACTTGAGATTTGAAGTCAACTCTTAACCAGCCAACCCAAGTTGTTACAGCATCCAGTTAAAACCTAGTCTGAGATCGTTAGTATGCGTGCAGTACGACATCCCAGAGTGTCGACTTACGAGGCATAAATATGTGCTATTCTGACAGCAACTTAGCGAGGCTGATGGAATATATGACTGACGAATGCAAAACTACGAAGTGTTATCAAACATCTTAAACGTAGTAGAAAGTCATCTAGTGTAATTGTGAAACTCTCCTGGGTTACTATCGTTCTAGTGTGATGAATATCTAAAGTAGACGTTGGTTCTATGAGACTTTAGATCTGATACCAAGTATTGTTGATTTAATTCTGGTATTAACACAGTACTGTAGATCGAGTTAGTATTGGTCCACAAACAATTCAAATCAGATACTTGCCATTGACTGAACGAACAATCCAAGAGAAATAAGAGATTTCAAGGGATTCATAGTCCAAATACGCCGTAAATTTCAGGCACTCGTATTATCTGTTCAACTCTACATCCTCTTCTGTTGGTCGATGACTGGAAAACTTTGCCTGGAAAAGTGCCATCATCCCCATCAATAAACACTGTCAAAGATAAGCTGGATCCTAACTGGAAAGCAAGCTGCAAGGATGTATTCAGGTCAAACGACCTACTGTCCTTATTGCTGACAATTGGGGGCTGGAAAAGATACTACAGCTCAGATTAGACACTGGCAAAAAAGACCTGAAAATCGTAAATTTTCGGGTTGTGAGACTCCGACTGAGGATGATGCCGAAGCCACTCTGGGTGAAGCACGAGACTAATTAAATAGGCTTCGGATCTGTTACGCGAATGCTCGGAGCTTGCTCAATAAGCGATCGGAACTAGGTGTACAGATTGACTCTACTTAGCCAGACATAATCGCAGACACAGAAACTTGGCTGACTCAGTCTATAGATAGTAGGAAACTTGATTTCGAGGGTTTTACATTAGTAAGGGCCGACAGAATACAAAAGCGTAAAGGAGGAGGAGTAGCTTTATTCATTAGGAATGCTATTCCATTCACCATTATCGACAGTGTGTCCCATGAGAGTGGGACGTATGAACTAGTTAGTTGTCGTTTGAAATGCAAGGGACAAGAGCTGCTGATTGGCTTGGTCTATCGTAGTCCAAGCTGTGAGGTAAATGAGGTCCTGCTAAGCAGTCTCAACACTTTATCACGAAGTGATCGATGTCTAATCCTAGGGGACTTTAATGCGCCCATGGTGGACTGGGGAAATCTGCGAACTGAATCATCAGATAATTCCTTCGAACAGGAACTAGTTGATGCGGTTATCACATGTGCCCTCGTGCAACATGTGAAAGAAGCAACTAGGTACGACCCGGGCTCTGCATCATCCTTACTAGATCTTATATTGACTCATTATGAGGATGATGTTGCAAACCTGGATTACATGCCACCCATAGGCAAAGTGATCATGCAGTTTCAGCCTTTGACTTCCGTATAGCTGCCGATCACGAGTACGCCTCAGCTCAACCTAGACGTAACGTCTGGCAAGCAAACATAGCAGACATCATGAAATCAGCATCATCAGTAGATTGGACAATAGACCCAGAGTCCTCAATCGAAACGGCTTGGGATGTATTCCGGAATTTATACTTAAAATTTACCGCCCTCACATCCCTTGAACTACACCTAGGGGGCTGAGAAACCCCCCACCGTGGTTCAGTAGGGAGGTTCGCATCCTTCTCCGTAAAAGGAGGAAAATGTGGGGTAGATTTAGGTTACTGGAGACTGACGAGGCAAAATCTCAGTATCAAAAGGCTCGAGATACCTGTGCCTCGACCCTCCGTAAGGCCAGAAAGCTGTACGAAGAGAAAATCGTTAAGGAATCCATAGAATGCCCTAAACGCTTGTATTCGTATATAAACCAAAGGACAAAAAGAAGAAGAAATGTTCCTTCACTATGGGGAGACAGTACTGCCTCATCACTAGTGGAGGACGACTTTGGCAAAGCCCAGGTATTCTCAAAATACTTTGGCAATGTATATACCACAGAAACACCCTTCTCACCAGTCCATGAAAATCCCCCACACAAACATTGGACAACGTGACCATTAAAGAACTCGATGTCTTTGGTCTGCTAATTAAGCTTGACATAGGCAAATCCACTGGACCCGATGAACTACACCCTAGGTTACTAAAGGAATTAGCTAACTTCGTTGCGAACCCTTTAAGTATATGTATTAATCTATCCGTAACCCAGGGTCGTCTACCAAAAGACTGGAAGAACGCCATAAGTCCTGTCTTCAAAACAGGTGCAAAACATAAGCCTGAGAATTACCGACCAATTAGCCTAACTAGTGTGGTTGTTAAAATCTTAGAAAAGAATATTCGGAAGGAGCTGTTTAAGTATCTCGATGAAAACCGGATCCTCTCCGAAAAGCAGCATGGTTATAGAACAGGTTACTCTTGTCTCACAAACTTATTAGTCGCTCGTGAAAGCTGGTGTGCTCTTAAGGACCAAAAGTTACCTGTAGACGTAGCCTACATCGATTTCAGCAAAGCCTTCGACAAAGTTCCGCATAACCGGCTGTTATATAAGCACAGGAATGTCGGGATTGGAGGCAATCTATTGATGTGGATAAAAGACTCCCTAGTTGGGCGTCAACAAAGAGTAAGGGTGAACTCCAAGTTATCTAGCCGGGAAACTGTGTTTAGTGGAGTCCCCCAAGGTACAGTTTTGGGGCCAGTGTCATTCCTTTTGTATGTAAATGACCTCCCTCGTCTACTATCGTCATCAGTCTTACTCTATGCTGACAACATCAAGATATGGAGAGCGATACAAAGCAAGAGCGATAGCTTAGAACTTCAAAATGACCTGGAGAGATTATCTGAATGGTCCCAAACCTGGCAATTGCCGATAAACACTTCCAAGTGTATTGTGATGCATATTGGCCATCAGGGTACAGATACATACACGATGAATAACACTGAGTTACCTATTGTCCAGGCACACAATGACTTAGGCGTCATCGTTAGTCAAGACTTAAAGACTACTGCACACTGCCGTGTAATAGCCGCCAAAGGTTTTAGAACTTTATGGTCCATACGTAGGGCTTTTAGTCATCTTGACGCTAAAACGTTTCTGATTTTGTATACAGTAATCGTACGTCCTAAACTTGAGTACTGCATACAAGCAGCTAGCCACTGCCTAAAATAAGACATTGAACTCTTGGAAAGGGTTCAGAGAACAGCAAGTAAGCTGATTTCCGGAATAGCGAAGCTCCCGTATGGTACTAGACTGACCAAGCTAAACCTATTCCCTCAGTCATATCGAAGAATCAGAGGCGACTCGAATACAGTTTTCAAATTGCTTAGTGACAAGTTCGCACCTGATATGCCTCCATTTTTCTTGTCTTCCGAAACAGAGAATCCATGAGGACACTCCAAAAAAGTTCACAATCCCAGAACGAATTACTTTCCCTTGTCGCGCGCTATTTAAAAAGGACAGTGGTATTTTTCCTCGTTGAGTAAATTCTATTGTTTTGATCGTTATTAACGTATCAAGACTACTGTTTTTATACTTTGATTGAATTTCTTTCAGTTAAAGTATTCTATTAGAGTATCATCTTTGGTATCCTAAATAGTTTTATCGTCGGTACTCCAGAGTACCTTTTTTTTTTTCCATTGTGTCTGTTAGTACTTTGGTCCTAACTGTTTATAGTTTTTTTTCTACTTATAGTCAACACTCACTTTCGCATCTTAAAATGACTGGAAGATGCAACAAAAGCATTTGCCACCGCCCAGGATGTCGATATCCTGTTGATAGCGGCATGCAGTGCGATGAGTGCAAAGGTTGGTACCACGATGTTTGCACGAATCTAACACCTGCAGCTTTCAAGCGGTTTAGTAAAAATGGATGTGTATGGCTATGTCAACAGTGCTGTTTGGATGCAAATAGCCTGCTAACCGAGGCCATTTCAATAGTAAATGCCGCATAAAAGTGTCTCGGCAAGCGCGGTCGGGATACATCAGTCAGAACTCAATCTGTCGACACGCAGATTGACACAAGGCAGGCCCAAGTGAGTCCAAAAACTGCCGACCCACACCCTACTAAGGAGGAAGAACATCCTCCAAAGAGGACTGTTACAACCAGAAACTCGCGCAAAAAAGTCTCTTCTGTCCCTCGTATCAAAAATGGTACCCAGAAGGGAACTTCAGGAAGCCGAAACCGCAAGGCTCGATCGGTTTCCAGCGCGAAAGATGACCCGATCTCCCAAGTCGTCCTGACTCTTCCGGAATCCCACAGTACGCCTGACGCGAATGTGGTTACCACTCCAAAGAACGTTGGCGATTGGGTACGGGTCGTAAAAAAAAAACGCCAAAATGACGTAAAAGGAAGTCATACCCCCACCAAAAGGGTCGACAAGCCGAGGTCTGATCACAGCGACAGATCAGTCATTCTCCATAGAGTCAAGGAGAGTGACAACTTAGAACCGAAAGCTCGTTTTGAGCATGACATTGTGTTGATAAAACAACTACTCAACCAAGTTATGCCCAAAAACATCCCCGGAGTCACCTTGCTAAAGGTGTATAGATTAGGAAATCTAGCGCATCTGAAACCAAATCAGTCTAGACTACTCAAAGTCGTTTTCAAATCCTCAAACGAACGCGACTTAATCTTAGAAAACGGACACAAATTAAAGGGTTCAGGAGTTTTTCTCCGTAAGGACTTACCGTTGGCGGACCGTGTTAAAAGACGGGAAGCCGAAAAGGAACTACAGCTCAGATTAGACGCTGGCGAAAAAGACCTGAAAATTGTAAATTTTCGGGTTGTGAGGCTTCGACAGAGGATGATGCCGAAGCCACTCTGGGTGAAGCACGAGGCCACCTAAATAGGCTTCGGATCTGTTATACCAACGCCCGGAGCTTACTAAATAAGCTACCGGAACTAGGTGTACAGATTGACTCAACTAGGCCAGACATAATCGCAGTCACAGAAACATGGCTGACGCCGTCTATAGATAGTAGGGAACTTGATTTCGAGGGTTTTACATTGGTAAGGGCCGATAGAATACAAACGCGTAAAGGAGGGGGAGTAGCTCTATTCATTAGGAATGCTATTCCATTCACCATTATCGACAGTGTATCCCATGAGAGTGGGACGTATGAATTAGTTTGCTGCCGCCTGAAATGCAGGGGACAAGAGTTACTACTTAGTTTGATCTATCGCAGTCCAAGCTGTGAGGCAAACGAGGTCCTGCTAAGCAGTCTCAACACTTTATCACGAAGTGATCGATGTCTAATCTTAGGGGACTTCAATGCACCCATGGTGGACTGGGGAAATCTTCGGACTGAATCGTCAGCAAACTCCTTCGAACAGGAACTAGTTGATGCGATAATCACTTGTGCTCTAGTGCAACACGTGAAGGAAGCAACTAGGTACGACCCGGGTTCTGCATCATCCTTACTAGATCTTATATTGACTCATTATGAGGATGACGTCGCAAACCTGGATTACATGCCACCCCTAGGCAAATTGATCATGCAGTTTTAAGCTTTGACTTCCATATAACTGTCGATCACGAGTACGCTTCAGCTCAATCCAGACCTAACGTCTGGCAAGCAAACATAGCAGACATCATGAAATCAGCATCATCAGTAGATTGGAAAATAGACCCAGAGTCATCAATCGAAACGGCTTGGGACATATTCCGGAATTTATACTTAGAAGTTACCGACCCCCACATCCCTTGGACTACACCTAAGAGACCGAGAAACTCCCCACCGTGGTTCAGTAGGGAGGTTCGCATCCTTCTCCGTAAAAGAAGGAAAATGTGGGACAGATTTAGGTTACTGGGGACTGACGAGGCAAAATCTCAGTATCAAAAGGCTCGAAATACCTGTGCCTCAACCCTCCGTAAGGCCAGAAAGCTGTACGAAGAGAAAATCGTTAGGGAATCCATAGAATGCCCTAAACGCTTGTATTCGTATATAAACCAAAGGACAAAAAGAAGAAGAAATGTTCCTTCACTATGGGGAGACAGTACTGCCACATCACTAGTGGAGGACGACTTTGGCAAAGCTCAAGTATTCTCTAAATACTTTAGCGATGTATACACCATAGAAACACCCTTCTCACCAGTCCATGAAAATCCCCCCACACAAGCACTGGACAGCGTAACCATTAAAGAACTCGATGTCTTTGGTCTGCTAGTTAAGCTTGACATAGGCAAATCCACTGGACCCGATGAACTACACCCTAGGTTACTAAAGGAATTAGCTAACTTTGTTGCGAACCCTTTAAGTGTATGTTTTAATCTATCCGTAACCCAGGGTCGTCTACCAAAAGACTGGAAGAACGCCATAAGTCCTGTCTTCAAAACAGGTGCAAAACATAGGCCTGAGAATTACCGACCCATTAGCCTAACTAGTGTGGTTTTTAAAATCTTAGAAAAGAATATTCGGAAGGAGCTGTTTAAGTATCTCGATGAAAACCGGATCCTCTCCGAAAAGCAGCATGGTTATAGAACAGGTTACTCTTGTCTCACAAACTTATTAGTCGCTCGTGAAAGCTGGTGTGCTCTTAAGGACCAAAAGTTACCTGTAGACGTAGCCTACATCGATTTCAGCAAAGCTTTCGACAAAGTTCCTTACAACCGGCTGTTATATAAGCACAGGAATGTCGGGATTGGAGGCAATCTATTGATGTGGATAAAAGACTCCCTAGTTGGGCGTCAACAAAGAGTAAGGGTGAACTCCAAGTTATCTAGCCGGGAAACTGTGTTTAGTGGAGTCCCCCAAGGTACAGTTTTGGGGCCAGTGTCATTCCTTTTGTATGTAAATGACCTCCCTCGTCTACTATCGTCATCAGTCTTACTCTATGCTGACAACATCAAGATATGGAGAGCGATACAAAGCAAGAGCGATAGCTTAGAACTTCAAAATGACCTGGAGAGATTATCTGAATGGTCCCAAACCTGGCAATTGCCGATAAACACTTCCAAGTGTATTGTGATGCATATTGGCCATCAGGGTACAGATACATACACGATGAATAACACTGAGTTACCTATTGTCCAGGCACACAATGACTTAGGCGTCATCGTTAGTCAAGACTTAAAGACTACTGCACACTGCCGTGTAATAGCCGCCAAAGGTTTTAGGACTTTATGGTCCATACGTAGGGCTTTTAGTCATCTTGACGCTAAAACGTTTCTGACTTTGTATACAGTGTTCGTACGCCCTAAACTTGAATACTGTATACAAGCAGCTAACCCCTGCCTAAAAAAAGACAGTGAACTCTTGGAAAGAGTTCAGAGAACAGCAACTAGGCTGATTCCCGGAATAGCGAAGCTCCCGTATGGTACTAGACTGACCAAGCTAAACCTATTCCCGCTGTCATATAGAAGAATCAGAGGTGACTTGATTATAGTTTTCAAATTGCTAAATGACAAATTTGCACCTGATATGCCCTCATTTTTCTTGTCTTCCAAAACAGAAAATCTACGAGGACACTCCAAAAAAGTTCACAAGCCCAGAACGAATTACTTGTCAGCTGACTACCGACTTTCCCATCGAATAATCAACGAGTGGAATTCATTACCTCAGCACGTGGTTGAGGCTCCATCCGTCGACTCCTTCAAAAGAAAGTTGGATCAGCTGAGAGACCATCATTGCCAGGACTAACACAGGCCACCAAGCCTCCTGTCCTTTCCAAACTGAAACTGAAACTGAATCATCAACGAGTGGAATTCATTACTTCAGCACGTGGTTGAGGCTCCATCCGTCGACTTTTTCAAAAGAAAGTTGGCTCGACTGAGAGACCATCATTGCCACGACTAACGCAGGCCATCAAGCCTCTTGTCCTTTCCAAACTGAAATTGAAAAACTGAAACTAAAGAGCGGCAGTTTCAAGTGTATGTGTTGCATGAGTAAGAAAATAGGTTTTATTCAATTATAAGGATTTGTAGGCAATAGACCACTTTTCATGTGCATAAAAACAATCAAAGTTGTTGTGCTCAATACTTTTCTTAAATGTAAATTTTGGTAGGCAATGAAATGAGAAACGTATGACTGTGTAGATGGTTTCATTGAGAATTACTCATAATCCGATGAAAAACGCCTTCAAATGACTACAATTGCCGTATTCGTTTTCTAAATCGCCTTCTTGTTGCAAAGAGTTTGCTCACACTTCGTGAAACGGTGGAATAATATTGAAAACTTTAAAAAGTTTTTTACAAGTCGAATTATTTTTGTAGTATGGAGTTTAAAAGCACTAAGACATCGTATTAGAAAGTATTAAATTGACATTGTTTGCCCTTTCGAGAAGGGCACAATCAGCAGTTTGTTTTTCGAAAAATTCGGGTTGGCAAGTAACCGTTTTTAGTCCAGTGAGAATCTTAAGTTTGTTAAACGGCGATATCTCACTGTTATAAGTTTTGTAGAGATTTTATTTCACTTAAAGAACGATATCAACGAGTGTTAATAGTATGTGTCGTGTTAGACATCTTTCTTACCCGTATAAATCAGTCTTCGCTGGTTTGGAATTCGTATGTGTTTAATCGATATTTACATTGGTAACTAGCTGCTGGAGCTTTTTTATGAACATGTTACCACATATTTGCCTTAATAGCCAAAACACCGATGCTACAGAAAGTCTTTGGTGGAGACCAGGTTGCTGCTCCAGAGTTCGTTGCACTTCATTAAACCAAGTGACTAGGAATATCCTATTAATAGGTCATGATATGCCTCGCTATATCTCATTAGTGCAACAATGAATCCTAATAACACCTTCGAATAAAATGTATTAAACTACTGTATTGATTTATCTACGTATGCGTGCAACCCAGATTTATCGTGAATATACGAGTTTTTTATTACTCTCGCAGTCCACAAACTCGAGAGCTGGTGTAATCTATTGATATTAAGGCATTTGTTAGAAAGATAGCATATATATTCAGTTTGTTAACTAGAGCAGTAGTGCTATTCTTATCTTGGATATTTCAGTGTTGGTAGTACTAACACTTTTTGAGTTTGAATTCTAACTAGACAACTTTGTGGTATGGAGAGTGGTTGTGTCGGATTAACCCCCTCACCATATTGATGTGATTTTGAAGGTTTCTAAATCAGTAACATGGGACTTTATCAGATACCGCTGGCAAACACTCCATATTTAAAAGTGTGAAAGTAAAATGTAGACAGTAATATGACTTTATTTAGGTCGTCAAGTTTCAGTGCCCCCAAATGCCCCGGTACGGCCGAGAGTGGGGAGGGCCCGCCCTCTCTCTCGAAATGCTCTCACACGGCCACACGTATACAGCCTCTGCCAGGGAAGTCCTACTCACTGCCTTCTCGTGGCGGGGGTGTTGTTTACGAAATTGAGAGAACGAAAGGCGAGTGTCCGGCGTTTTAACCGGGTTGGTGGACACGGAGGGTCTACCTAGGGGAGTTGGAAAACCCTGATTCCAAACCGATGGTGCACATGGGCCCTAGGATACTGAGGAAACAAATGGCGTATGAACCAATTATTGGTCACCGGCTACCATGGGACTGCATCTCCTCACGATGCTCCACTGCCTTATGGATTCGACCTTTAGGTCGAAGGTTCCGGGTATGGCCCCCTAAGAAAACCATCTGTTTCAGTTTGAGCACTTGGACAGTATCCCAGTCCTCACACAAATCGGATGATTTGTGTTGCGAACATATTTGGTGCTTCCTTGTACCCATGTTTATATGTTTAAATAATAATAATAAATAATCAAGTTTCAGTAAAAACGTATTAATTTTCAATGATAGATGTCTGACTTGTCTAAAATTTTAATCTATGAAATGACAAACCGTCATAATTTGAGATAAAGTATTTTTTGTTTAATCACTTAAACATTTTAGTCATGAAACATCGAGAAAGCTTGTGTAAATTTTAACGATCTGGTTCTTAGCTTTTGCTTACAGATTTGAGATTCAGATTTGTGTAGTAAGGACAGAAGGCCTACGGCCTATTTTATTCCTTTTCCAGTATGCTTCTGTGTGTGTTTAGTCTTTTGAATGAGTCATTTAAAGGTGCGGACACCATTGTTTCGGGTAACAGGTTTCAAGAATTGATGACTCGGTGTTAAAAACATGTATGTCACGGGTATTTTCTTCGTTCTTGGCTTTTCTACTCTCCTGCTATTTCCCCTGAGATATCCCGATCTAGTGGGAAGAAAAAGAGAGGATATGTTAGGTTAAAAATCATTTTTTAGTATTCTATGCATCAAAATCAGATCACCTCTTAATCTGCGGTAGGACAGAGTAAAGAGGTCTAGCTTTTCAAGTTGTCTTTTGTATAGTATACTCGGGAGTTCTGGAAATGCACGGGTAGCTGCCCTCTTTACATTTTTCAAGATATCTAAGTCACCTTTGAAACAGGGGCTTACAGCCTAAACGCAGTTTCCAAGCTTAGTTCTCAATAAGGTTGTGTATATTACAGTGAACATAGTAATATCTAACTTGGTAAATGTTCGTCTTAACTGAAACCTCCCGACAGTGAGCCGTGGTCTCAAGATCGTGACTCACTGTCACCTCAAGATCTTTGTGGAACTGGACCATGGGTACAGGCACTGTACCTACTTACCTTTATATCCCCAAAGTGCACGTAGACGCACTTTCCCGCGTTGACAGGTATCAGCCACTTTCTAGACCAGCTAATCAAAATACTGTCTGTCTCAAGTGCGTATATGCGCATATGCATCTGCGTCTCCTGATATTTCTCGCCAGATTTTTACATCATCGGCGTATAGTAAAATTGGAGACTACGATACTTGGGAGTTCATTTACATACAGTATAAAAAGTAAAGGACCTAGGACATAATCTTGCGGTACTTCACTAAGTACTGGTTTCCAGGTGGAGCACTTCGAATTTACACTTCCTGTCTACGACCTACTAGGAAGTCTTTGAACCATTTTTGGAGAGGTCCTACAATGCCAAGATTTTCTAGCTTTAATAGCAGTCTATTTATTGGCACCTTGTCAAACGCTTTGCTGAAGTCTCCGTACACATCCACTGATTTTCCATTGTTTAGAGCCTTTATCCATTGCTCCCTTGCTATAAGGAGGTTTGTTGTGCAAGATGAACCTTTCTTGAAACCATACCGTTCTCTGTTTAACAAGTTGTTGGTTTCCACAAATGTCATTATGGTCTTTTTAACCATTCTTTCCAGTATTTTAACTACCACATTGGTGAGGCTGACAGGTCTGTAGTTCGATGGAAGTTGTCTTGGTCCTGTTTTATATATTGGAGTGACGATTGTATCCTTCCAGTCCGTAGGTGATACACCTTGGTCAAGTGACATGTTGAATATCACAGTGAGGCTGCAATATATTGTGCAATTTGTCTCAGGATTTCGGGGTGTAGTTTATCCGTGTCTAAACTGCTAAGAACCTTAAGTACATTGTCTTGATCAGAGTCCACGGTGAGCAGAAAGTTTATTGACTTTGTATTTGGGTCTAGTTCTTCGTCTAGAAGAGGCTCCTGAGTGAAACTGCCCCGAAATAGTATGCCATAGCCTCCGCTTTTTCTTGATAATCTCCATCATTCAGCTGCACTCCCTTAATTGGTATATTATTATATCATTACTTTGTTATAATTCATTAGCTTTGTTCAATATTTATTTGGTACGATATAGAATTCTCAGCACATTGTATTTCAACAAGTTTCCGTCTTTTACTTCTTGATCGATCCTGATGACAAGTATTGAGTGATCGCCAGTTAGAACTTAGCTACCAGCCAGCAACCACAGTATGTCTGATTGGGCCTTTTGTAACTTGTACAACAAAAGGTTTTACACTTTTCAGAAACGCACTCGAATAGTTTATGTGATTAATAGCCATAATGATGTATTAAAACGAACGAAATTAGATAACTTGTTGAAATATCTAGATAGCAGGAACAGGTAGCCCAGATGTTCAAGCAGGCCGCCATGTTGGAGAATCCAATGCTGCATCCTTGTTCTGTAATTTATGTTCGGTAATAGTCTCTTAGGCTTCTTGATTGCAGATTGTGCCAACCTCATTTCATATTTTTTCTGAGCTTCCCGGATTGTAATTATACACTTATTTCTTACAAACTTGTAGCGTTCCATTGTACTTTCTGTGTCAAGGCTGTTGCCAGCATTCCAACACTTCTTCTTTTGTCTTAGTGAACGTTGAATATCCCGGTCTATACAGGGATGGCCGTGCTTCTTCTTTGGGACTGTCCAGGGTATATATGGTTGAGTTAATCGATTGTATAATTGTTTAAAATGAGTCCATGCCTCTTTTACTGATGCCCCTAAGTCAATTATCTAGTTTCCAGCCGATGCTGCAGAGTTTGTCGCCTTTATGTCTGCCTTCCATATGTTAGGACGGGCCGGCGCAACTGTTTAACAGGCCATCTCAGCCATAAACTTGCATAAGATGACTGCATGACCACTTCCCCCTAGAGGTGGAAGGAAAGTCATTTGACCGACATTATGGCCGTATATGAAGACTAAGTCCAAGATAGACCAGGAGTTTCTCAAATCATACCTGGTGGGATCTCCAATATGCTGTAATAAAGCTAGTGCAACTGTGGTTTCTAACAATTTGCAATCAAATGACGTTATCGATGACCCTACTTCTAAGTTTATCCGGTTTGTATACGGTGCATTAAAGTCGCCTACTATAAGGCTTTTACCCCTGTTACACTAGGACTTAAGTTTGCTTAGGAGGTATTCATCTACAACACATTCTGGACTGCGGCATACTACAATTAATCCAATATCTTGCCATCTACATTTCAGCCTGCAACACACCAGTTCACATATCCCTGAATCATGTGCCACTGTCTCAACTGCTCGTATGGTTAAGTACTTTTCGTGTACAAGATAACTCCGCCTTCCCTACGATTTAATCTATCATTCCTACTGGGTGAAACGTCAGTCAACTGAATTTCATTATCAAACACTGACGTCAAACATGTTTCTGAGACAGCAATGACATCCCGGTTTTTTATATCCACCATTGTCTTGAGCTCGGCCATTTTATTTTGTAGGCTGCGAGAATTTGTGTAGCACACCTTTACTTCCGTGGAGAGCTTTCCTTTACCACTCAGAGTGGTTTAGGGATCATTTTGCTCCGAAGGTTTACAATTTGAAAACACTTAAGAAAGATGTTTTTCCCCCTTTATTTCCACTTCTGCAACTCGTCTCTTAACACGATCAGCTAGGCTGAGATCCACACGGACGAATATTCCGGATCTAATCAGTTTGCGTCAGTTACCTAGAATCAGGATTCCTTTCTTCAACGGTGGTAAATGTAACCTTCAAGAGGCAGCTTTTTGAGTATTTTCAGAATCCACCTTTCGTCCTGTTATTATAAAGCTTATAGATGTTAACTCCTGAAACTGTTTCTGGGATTAGCTTGCTTATAACGTTCTGAATTCATAATAAATAATCTTTTTTTGTCAAAATTGGTAATTTTTAGGTATTTTCTTTAATCTGTAACTAGGGTCACTTCTAAAACAACTCAATGGAAGCCGACCCAGCAATAGTTCTGGAATGGTTGGACTCCGTAAACGACGAACTTAGGGAGTTACAACTTACTGCATTGGAACAACTGTGCAACGAAGTTCTTTTCTCGGACAATGTTGATGTTTTCTTTGAGCGCTATCCACCTCGCCTCTTCATACCCGCCTTATGCAAAATATTTTTGGATGAATTAGCCCCGGACTCTGTTCTGGAGGCAAATGCTCGGGCCCTCACTTACTATTTGGATGTTAGTTTGGACTGTGCCCCACGGATTGCACGGTCGCCAAATGTGTTGACAGCCATGACTTCTAGATTAGATGCAGTTGATATGACATCTGCGAAAAGTAATGAGCTTGGGCAGCAGATTATTAAGGTAAATATTTCTTTTGAATCTTTCTCGAGTTAATGTTACTTAAAATGTACAACATGATTTAGTCATGATGGCATTACCATCCACTTCCAGGATCCAGTGTACATATAAGTCTGAATAAAAGTGTTAGACTGTGATTATCCTGGTGGTTTGTACCTATTTTGATTGATCCTGTAATCGGGTTGCTTCACGTTGTGTATCGTATTAGTCCGAGAATATTTTAGTCACGTCGTGCATTTTTTTTGCGTGGTCGTTTACATAATGAGGACCTACAACACTAGGGATTATCCTAGTGCAAACAAACAGTCATAATAAAGACTCATGAAGACAAAGTTGTTTCAGATGGCTTTCTTTCCTATTAGCTAATCGGTGGAATTTTTATCGCTTAACTGTTTTGTTCAAAACTGATTTTAAATGTTTTATTTAACAATGAGGTTAGATTCAATTTCCAACTACCATGCCAATTTACTCAAATATCGATCAAATTTTCTTTATTTAAAATATACGGTGATCAACACTTTTATTCATTGGAAATTTGTGATAGCATTTTGTTCAGTATTCTGAGAGAGTAAATAAGTTGTAAGTCAAGATTTAAAACATTTGAAACTGTGTAAATGTCTTTTAGATTGCTTTCTCTGTTTGAACTTAAAATTAGATTATTTTTTCATTTGAAATGTGACTGTTAGTATTTTTTTCAAATTATCCTCATTTAATCAATTATCATGTATAAAATTTCAAGATGTTGCAGCTTATTTGTACACGAGAGCCTGGTGCCGTGTATACGGCCGGAGGACTGACTTCCGTCTTACGTTATATACGTCTTTACCCACATCTGCTTCATGCTGATGTTCTGCAGGCTGGGATGGATATTATTAGGCGTTTGTTTAGCAGAGCAGACCCAGCAGACAAGAATCTAACCAGTTGGATTGATGCATTGAGTTCACTCTTAGATCGTCGAGAAACAGGTGTTGCTGACCAAGCATTACGTGCATTTGCTAATTTGGTAGCTCGATTTACTCGAACGGGTGCCGATCCAAGTCCACTTGCTGATTCTCATATTATTGATTGTCTTCTTCAACGTCTTCGTGTTGCTGGTGGTGTGGAAACTGATAATGAAGTGACAGATTCATCCGGCCCCAGTAAATAAACTCGTTTTGATTTATGCTTACTTGCTTTCTAGTTATTTCATAATTTTGATTTGATCCATTTAAATATAAAAAAATAATAATAAAAGTTAGGGGCGGTTCAACCAAAACGTGGCATCAGTCCTTGAAGTCTCTAACTTCTGGTCTGAGCCATGTTGATAGATGCAGACTACTTGGTTGTGGTCCGCGTGACCATCATAACTAATGGTTGGAGAGTTTGAGTGACATGGCTCAGAATCGATCACAATGGCCTAGGTATATACACTTTTTTTCTTTCCTTAAACCGTGAGATTAAAATTAGTTTATACCTTCTTTTCTACAAACTGATTCTTTCTTCCTCCATTATATCCTTATAAGAAATCTTTCTTTTATATATTACTACCATTGAAGTAACTACTTCTGTGAGTTTGGTGTTCATCTTGTAGTGCTAATGGGGTGTGGCAACTTGGACCGATGCATATATGTGCCTGGTCCTACTTTGTAGCTGACTGACTGACTGGTCAAACATAAAGGAAGTGGTGCACTGTAAAACAAGTTGCACAAAATCATTATTCCGTAGGACATCGGTTAAGTAGCTTTTGACCAGTAAGTTGTTGATTGAAGTTAAACATTAACATCGTTGGATGCCGGCTCAGTGGTTTAGAGGTTAAGCGTTTGCGCGCGAGGCCGAAAGTCCCGGGTATGATTCCCGCATACGGGGTCGTGGATGCGCACTGAGGAGTCCTGAAATATAAATTCTTAGGTACTTACTGAGCGAATGAATTACATTAATTAATTCGTAATTGGGTGCCCAGTGATCATTCTGACTTTGAGATGAATCTTCCAAGGTTCTGAACCATAGGAACTGTTTAACTTGGAGACATTATTCACCATGTCCGGCGCTTTAACCGGGTTGGTGGATGTGGAGGATCCACCTAGGGGGGTTGGAAAACCCTGATTCCAAACCAATGGTGCACATGGGCTTCAGTATCCTGAAGGAATAAATGGCGTATGAACCTGTTGTTGGTCACCGGCTACCATGGGACTGCATCTCCTTACGATGCTCCACTGCCTTGTGGACTAGACCTTTAGGTCGAAGGCTCCGGGTATGGCCCCTAAGTAAACCACCTGCTTCAGTCTGGGTACCTGGTCAGTATCACAGCCCTTACACAAATCGAATGAGATTCGTGAGGCGCATATTTATCTGGTGCCCCCTTGTACCAATATTTATGTGTTTAAATAAATAAATAATGAAATGAAATGCTAACACTATCGTTCGAAACCACTAATGAGCGTGGACTGTTGAATTATTTATTCTTCAAATATAAGATATTCTTTCCAGCATAAATATTTCACTCTATTTTTGGATGTGTGACTTTTGCATTACAGGTTTGCCAACAGACACATCAGGGAGTAGTCGTGATGGTCTTTCTTCAGTCACAACTGAAAGTAATCCAGTTGCAGTTCACGCAGTCACTAATATCCTAACTTCACTTTGTTGTAATTCTGTGAGTATAACACATAAACTTCTAACTAGTGATGGTCAGTTTGCTATGACATTGGCAATGGTTGTTCAACGTAGCACGGATGAATTAGTTGTTCTTAGTGTACTTCGATTGATTGAAGTTCTATTGGTACTACTACATCAAACTCAAAATGTTCAGTTGAAATCACGTGAATCATCACAAACAAAAGAACAAGTCTGTAAAACTACTTTACCAGAATCTGCCAACGATGATATTTCAAAACAAAATCAAATGCAAAGTCAGTTGTTTAAATCAAATGAATTTCAAACGTCTATATCAATTATTGAACATGCAGAAAATTCACAGAATACTTCACAATCTGAACATACTATTGAAACTCCTTTGGAGTCCCAGCATTCTTGGGAAGGCGATGCTGTACACCGTCATTTTATTGAGGCTATAAAACGACAGGATTTGGGTATGGTATTTCAATTTTTATCGGAATTTAGGAGGGTTTCTTTTATATTTTATTTCAGATGTTATAATGTTTCATACGATAAGTGCTTTCTAATTTATTTTGGTGGTTGTCGCTACAGTTGGAGAAACATGTACACAGGAGAACATACTTTTAGCTACTTGATTGATTTTATCCAAATAATGTATAGTATATTTTAAGCTGTTCGCTTAAAAGTTAGTCATTCCTGTTTCATCGACTGTAGTTTGGAAACAGTATCAAGATTTCTCGAGCGAATTACTAACGACTGTAGTCTTCACCACGAACTGACCTTGGTTGGACAACAACTGAAGTCAGGAAGCACCGGAGAACTTTCTTCTCCAAGTATTGGGGTTTTTCAGCAATGAGCATCCGTGGCTTCACTGGGGATCGAACTCAGGGTCTCCACTTCTCTTTTGGAGTGCTTAACCTTTAAACCAGTGATTCGCATTTCTATTTTCTATCAATTCATGGTGTTTGACAACTATATTTCAGTGTCATTGATGGATAACTGCTTCACATCCGATATACTGGAACACCACTAATCGCAGTGGGGCTGTCCACTGCTTTCTAATTTTCACCAGTTGTCTAACCAAGGTCATTTTTGATGTAAAAATCAATGATCTTCACAAGCCTCTAACACTAATAACTAACAGTATGACCGACACTTTGGGATTTCAAGGTATGCGGTTATATTGGAAGGTGGTCCTCATTATAAACTGTTGTCAACTGGGGGAACATTAAAAGTCAGGGACCACTTAACAACTCCTTCTTTGCTTATGGACTCTTCAGGAATGCTCGTCCACAGCTTAGTAGTATAAGATTAAACTTAGAACCCTAGCATCTCACAGCAAACACCATTACAATACAGCCAACTTCAGTCGACGTGTAATATAGAACAGTTTTCTCGTAATGTCATCAATGAATTGCTACCTCACTCCACTGGTTATGTCTTTTCTATTAAACTTTGGGAAATCTATGTTTGTAGTTATTCAGTCTTGAGTACAATTAGTTGAAAAAATTTCAAAAGAAATATTTTCAATTATTTCACTAAAGATAAAAAGTATGAACTCAATATTTTCGTCAATTTAGTCACGCCGAAATCCTGTTAAATTCTTTTAGATTTTATGAAACGCAGTTTAAAGTCGGGCAAAATCGATGTCAATTACATGGATCATTTAGGACAAACTTTGCTAAATTGGGCCGCATCGTTCGGTTCTCCGGCTATGGTTGAACTTTTATGTACACATGGTGCAAATGTGAATTTAGGTGTTCGTACACCTTTAGATTATGCAGCTTCATTTGGGCGTGTTGAAATATGCAAAACTTTACTTAATTGGGGCGCTGATATTAATAAACAAGATGTACAAGGTAGAAAACCCATAGACAGGGCTCGGGAACATCCTGATTTTCCTGGTTCACAACAAGTAATCGATTTATTGGAATCCGAGTCAAAAAGTGAATGAATTTTTCAGTGATACTGATTTTATTTGCTCTGTTTTCGTGTAAACATTTTCATAGTTGAATGTGTGATCAATCTTTTTTCATTAACGATGTTTGTAAATAAGAGTATATTTTCCAAAAGTGGATCACAATATGCTTTGGTTCTGTACAAACTATAGTTATTTTGCTTGATATTGTCACTTCTGAATATACCTAGCTATAACAATTTGAAGAAATCAAGGAAATGGTGATACAATTAAGGGTTTTGGATCGTCTTTGTCTTATTCACTCAGCCTAAAATCCAGTCATTTATTTATGATCGTAAAAGATTTCAAACATGTACGGATATGTTGCTTGTACTAACTGGAGAAAATAATTTCAACTAAATATTATTTCATTTATATTCAACACTTGGCACATATTTACAGTAGTCCAAGTTACTACCACAACAGCACAAAGATATGAAGTCATCAAGCTGAATACTAATGTAGATCTAGTAGTATCAGTGATACTGAAGAAATATTTCTCATGGACAATATAATTCAAGGACAATAAATGAATTCCCAGAATAAAAGATGTGAAATAATTCTGAAACTCAGGATTTAAGAGGAGATAAAAAGATAAGTGCATCTGGGTCATTACGACTGATTCTGAATCATGTTACCCAACATCCCCCAACTACCGGTCACAATATTCGCATGGACATCAACCTGGTTATCTAAACTCACCCCTATACCTCAGTCTAACGGTTGATAGACTGATGTCACGCTTCGTTTTATTCCAAACTAACTTTCTTCCAAACTATTCTCACGCCAGCTAACTTCTCAAATCAGGGTAGGCAGTGGTTAGACATAAGTAATACATCTCACTAACCCATCAACAGAGTTGCTATCCTTACTTTATACCTGACCTCAAGACTGTTCACTCGACCATTCCACGTCACCCATGACCAGAGAATTGCAGCTTACTCGTGTCTTCTACTTCCATATCCATGGGGTAATGCAGAACGGACTGCTGAGCAGTTTACCCACCCTTTGGTTAACAAAAAGACTTTTCACCCCCACAGGTGATCCAAGTCGGGAAAAAACCAATTAAGCTTCCTGAGTCCGTGCCGTGATTTCATCTTACATCAACCCATCTAGGCTGATGAGACTTACAATATAAGTGAAGCGGTCAGCGCACTTAGCTATTTCACTCCCTATAATCAATTTAGTTCGAATAAGGGCATTATGTTTACTCTAGGGAGTTGATCGTCTTATTGCATAAAGTCTTGTAATCTAAAAGTATTATTCTTCACGTGCTCAACTGTATTTCCTGTCCCGGATAACCTTAGGTCATACTTAAGTCCTCATAAGATGTATATTTTTTGGGCATCTTTCGGGAAATTATTCAGTTAGTGAGTACACAATCCCTATTTATTTATTTGAATGATTCTGTATAGCATGAAGTTGACTGTCTTCATAAACTAGGTATATTCTTGATTAGAGGTTATATTTTTAATACACCGTTATTTATATACTACTGCAAATATATGTATATATATATATATCACTTTTTAGGAGCCGGTTTCAGGGGTTTATCATCCAAGTTAGATAAATCTGATAAACAACTAACACCTGGTTCATCATCCACACCGTCATCATACGTATCATTTGCTCAACATAAACCTGATGTGATTCAATCGAATGATCCTGGCGAAGCTCAACGTTTATTTGTTGATCAACTTCTTCCGTTGCTAGTTGGGTTGTTTAAGGAAAGCACATCTTCTGTAAGGTAGTTTATACAAATTTTTTCTTGTAAAGTAAGAATGCTACATTTCACTAGTCGATTTATTGATAAAATTGTATTATTCAGGTATCATTACGAATATTATTCGCTGTTTTTTAAATATAAATTCATGTTAATTTAGATCCTTTATTACTGTCAAGTAGAAATTTATGTTCACGATTTGAAGTCATGCTTTTTGTATAAAAGTTAACGGTACTATCCTCTCGCCTAAACTAAAGGGAGCTGATGTAGTCAGGATTTAAAATTTACGGTCTAATTATTGCAACTTGAAAAATTTGATCATTAAGCCATCTTTCTTTTATGTTTTCAGTGTACAAGTTCCATGTTATTGTTTTTTAAAGTTTCCAAAATTGTGTCATTTAGCGATCAGTGAAAAGAAGATCGTGATATTTATTTTTTTAAAAGTCGACTGCCGCACACTATGAGATAGATAAAGGAGTGAGCGGTTTAATGTTTGACTTGTTTGCATTTCGGTCATCTAGTTACAAGTTCGGGTCTCGCTCCACTTACTTCCTTTTAGGAAACCGGGTAGTGTTAGTTACCCTCACACTTAAAGTGTGGCTCGAAGTCAAGTACGCAAATGTGGGCCTGGTACTGATTTAATAATAAGAATAATGAATGACTTAAAACAGTTCAAATAAATATGTAATACCAGTACTTTGAAGTGTTACACTAGTTGATCGTATCAATAACCGGTATTCCCTATTGATTAGGGTAGGCAATGGTACGGATGTCTGCTTGTCGGTCGAAAATTTATCTTATGCTATAATTGTACTTTATATAAAAACTCATTTTGTATGTTTGTTTCACAGTTTTTCTTATTACGTACTGGTTGATTCAAGCCCTGATATAACGGGAGAATTGAAATATATATTGTATATTACTCTGATACAATCTTATGACCGATGTTTGAGACTATGCTTCCACTACACTGGATCACTTTTTACCGGACAAAATTCATGACAAATAATGGAAATACAGAGTATATGCTAGACAAATGTTTATCCGAGGCAATTACAAGCAGACACACTCAGTGATCTGGAGCAAAAGTCAAAAATACGAAAGGAAGTTACATATTTAATAGTTAATAAACTAAGTGTCCGTTTGTACACATACAATAGCCAATCACATTTACTTTCACTAGCCACATATCAAAGCCATATAACTCAGCACTTTTATTACTGAGTTATACACTCTATTGTAAGGTTTCAAGTGGAGTGAAGATGGTTTAAACAAATTTATAGTCACATGGGATGCTTATTGTCGAGTTCCAAATTTCTGTTGCTTATTGGACTAACCGGTGAATTATGACCGGTAAAGTGAGGAATATGATGTTTCCTGTACTAAATATGATCATCTTGAGGTCAGTGTGATTTATTATATTTGTATGTAAATTCAAACGATCTTTCATAAGAAGTAGCGGTTTTACTGATGACCACGTAGTATTTAAACTGTTTAAGTGTGATCATTTGAGTTATATTTAATTTTAGATGATAGTTCTCGTCATATATAAAGTGCTATGTTAATATTCAACTACGTATTACATTTCAAATGAGTTCGAATTTTACGTTTTCCATTTATTAAATAAATTACACATGTAAAGTAAACTTTATGGTCCGTTATTTTTATTCTTTTTATTATTATTTGTTCACAGACATCAGTGTACACTTTTAGTTTGGCGTATGATTCAGTATATGCGACCTGATCATTTAGAAACAATTAGTTTGATGGATAATCAATCAGTTCCATTCGCATTTTCATTAACACAAATGATTTATACTGTATTAATCGAAGTAGGTTGTTTGATTTCTGTCTTTTTACCCACTTTTGTCAGTACAAACGCTACAGTTGTTCGTTGTTGTTATTTTACCAATAGCAATATGAACTGATATGATTCACTGCTATTTCTCTCTTTGCATGCTCGGATTTTGACTCTTTAAATCACACGTTCAGATTCAGTTCTATCGCTCTAACTCTGTGATCAAACTACTTAGTATCCCCAACCCTCCATACAAACAGCCTAGGGGAGAACTGAGTACAGAAATCTGTGCTAAATAACTCTATGGAAGACAGACTATAACAGTAATAGCGTCTGATAGATAACTTCATTGATAGGATTTGAACTGGAATGACTACAACCCTCATCATAATTGTCCATTATCATGGTACAATTAGTACAGCTATTAGTACTACTATTCGACTGACAGATGTGAAATTGATGCAAAATTACTGTTTCGCACTAATTTTCACTTATCTCATCCTATCCTTCAAAGATATTCACAAGTTATTCATTTAATCATGAAGAATAGAGTTTCATTTTTATGTCATCTAAACTGTAATAGGTATAAAAGGTAAGATTCTTTAAGAACTATAAAATGCAGTGGGTTGGTTGAATATCTAAAGTATCCAAACGAAGACTAATATCAGTCCATAAAGTCATTAATCATTGATTAAATCTGTGTTTCGATAGTTATAAAATTTTGGGTTATGATCTGCGCAATTCGATTTATTTATTATTTATTTGAATACATAAATATTAGTACAAGGGGGCACCAGATATATATGTGCCACACAAAATTTTCATTTCATTTAATCGTGTGAGGGCTATGATACTGACCAGGTACCCAGACTGAAGCAGGTGGTTTACTTAGGGGGCCATACCCGGAGCCTTCGACCTAAAGGTCTAGTCCACAAGGCAGTGGAGCATCGTAAGGAGATGCAGTCCCATGGTAGCCGGTGACCAACAACAGGTTCATACGCCATTTATTCCTTCAGGATACTGAAGCCCATGTGCACCATTGGTTTGGAATCAGGGTTTTCCAACCCCCCTAGGTGGATCCTCCACATCCACCAACCCGGTTAAGTCGCCGGACATTCGCTTTTCGTCCTTTCAATTTCGTAAACAACACCCCGCCACGAGAAGACAGTGAGTAGGACTTCCCTGACAGAGGCTGTATACGTGTGGTCGTGTGAGAGCATTTCGAGAGAGGGCGGACTCTCCCCATTCTCGGCCGTACCAGGGCATTTGGGGACTGCGTGATGGCTAACATGCGTTTCTTTTTTCAATGCGCAATTCTTGCAATCGGTAGTTTGATGTTAACTGACATGTTTCCAAATCGGTTAGAGTGAAGCAAGATCATATAGTTTTTATTTTCTTCTTGTAAATATTCAGCTGTCACCGATACATATTTTTGCCAAGTTTTATGTTCAATATCTCTTTACTCAGTGAATAATCATACAACCGTTTATATAAAATAACTTTTTTTCTTTTGTCTTCCTCATTTTCACCATCTTTTTCCAGGAACGAGAAGAATTAATTTCACGTGCATTAGAATTAAGTCTCCGTTTATTGAATAAAACGCCACATATTTACGTTTTGGTATTCTATCGCTTGGGCTTAATTCCATTGATACAAATTATCATTGATATATTACATCACTTGTTAATAATGGAAAATAAATCTGGCGTCACCGTGACCACCATCACTACATCTACTACTAATACTGGACAGCAGTTTTCCGTATCATCATCAGACGAAAATGAGGGAAAAGATGTATGCACAGCTTCTGTGACAAAGAAAACCACTGATACAACAAGTACTACCACTGTAATGACTTCCGCCACTTCTAGTACTGTTCCAGCATCAATAACACCAACTATTTCTCCCTCGACCACCACTACTACTACTACTACTACCAGAAGTACAAAAACAAAGGAAATAATAGAAGAATTATCACAAAAGAATACGTTAGTAATTGACAAAGAAAATAAATCGGAATCAGTCAAAAATGTTGAAAAACAAAGAGTTCGTGATCAGTTGAACGTCAATTTGAATGAAAGCAAGAATTACATGCCTGAAATTTTGTCTACGCCAACAAATGAAGATGAAGAAGAACAACAACACCAATTGGTGTTACAGTCTACTTCTGTAAGTTTTATTCACTTTAAGTTCGTTAAATTCAAAATAAACGGGTTAAACAAGTATAACTTTAGAAATTAATTTGACACTTATCTTTCTAACCTGTAATATTTGACTAACACTATTTCCTGACTCCCGATCATAATTGATACACTGACATAATGCTCCAGCTTGTATATCATGACCATGACACAGTTAAGTCATGTTAGTTAGAACATTTATTTGTTGATATTTTTATCTGTGCTCATATGTAACTAACATCTTTAAGTCTGTTGGTTTCTCACTTTCTTCCATAGTTCTGTAGTGTACAATAACATGATGTTCGTTAGTTATTGGTGAATAAATGTTATATCCTGTAGTCGAGTGGATGCCTAGTTAACGTATGTCGTGATAAGACTGCCAATCAGAGAGCAGCGAATTATCGATTGGACACGCGAAAACCATACGAGCAGTCTAGAGTACGTATCGGTCCTGCTTTCTGCTTAGCCCAGCCAGTTAAGTCCAGAACACCAATAACAGCCTCTGCGGTATGAATCATTATATTTCAAACATACTGAGTTTATATACCAAACAGACTGACCACATCGTACCAATAAAATAGAAAATAACATTTGTACAAGATTTAGCCAAATGTGGCTGTGAATATGGGGAGCAGTAATTAATAGACTGGGTATAACTCAGGAATGGTAATCGTACAATAATAGTCCAAGGGTCAAAATAAAGCTCACAATGGAAGGAACATGAATATGAATAGTTTAATTATTTAGCAAATATACGATAAAAATTATATGCATAAAATTGGTCCATAAATGGATCCCAAAGTTACCTTTCACTATTGTTATCGGGGCATAACAATAAATATGAATTATTGTTTAACTTAGTATTCTGTTAATACGTTATGAAGTTAGTAAGTTAGTCCTTATCACGGTACAAACTAGAATGAGTTTGTATTGTTTATTACTACAATAGAAGAAATATCTTTGTGTATAAAAGTGTTCAGTATCTGGAGTATTACATCTCGTCAATTTGTTTAGTTTCAGTATGCAACTGTTTAAACATTGTCTACTAAAAACTTTATCACAATTGAACCAAAATGCGTGATGGATGCATAAACATCATGTTATTTTCCAATGTAACAGTCAGGCCTGTCACATGATCACAAAAGCTTTTTTCATACTGTATTTAACCATAGGGAAAGTCATTGGAAAATGTTCGTGTATCAATTAGTTAGTAATGAACCGGTATTCGTTATAAAAAATAAAACTAGCTGGATGTACTTTTTTATGTTTCCTTTTGGTAGTATTTTCATCGTTTTATCGTCATTATTGTAGAAGCATGTTGTGTCGTTGTTGTGTAAATGTACCCTTGATGATCGTGCTTAGTTTTCACATTTACAAGTAATCGCATCAATAAGCAAGCACATAGTGTTTTTTGTTCCGCCCTATGTGTGTGTCCCATTTAGTAGTATGATCAGCACTGAATTATTCCATTATTGCCACACTGGATACATATATACCGACAAAGACTGATCAGGACTCAGTCCTAGATATCAACAACGGAGTAATTCAAAACTCTTATTAATAAGAACCTAAATATCATAAATATTAAACAAGTTAGTGGCTATATACACTCAGTTGTTCAGTGAATAGCGCATCGGTTGTTGAAACAGAAGTCGCGATCAATGTTTTTGATGTGTTTCCCATTTCTGTGTTAGGGAAAGCTGACCGACTACTTCCGAACGCTACTTACTGTCTGACTAATTACGATTTGGTCAAGCTATATATGTTATTTCATTTTACTCAATGTATAAAAGTTCTTTCTCAGTTAAGACATTTGCATAATCTTCTGGGGAATCCTATGTGCATCAATAATTTAGGATACGGGTTATTCATTTCAGGTAGATGGAGGCTATTTGTTCACTGATTTGTTTGTTCTATGCACCAAACGTCTTATTCTCTGTCAATTGTTCATCATCTCAGTTAAAATCTTGCTTAACTTTTATTACACAGCTGTTATCTGGATAGTAATTGTTCTTAAAAATCGTAAATAACCTGTTAGTTGACGATTTACTGTTAGAAATCATTTCTGTCAAGAGGTATCAGTCAAAGAACAGTGAAATATGCTTCATATTTATGTACTATTAACAGATTATTTTCACTTCAAGATAAAATCATATGATCTGAACACTGTCTAATAATACATAGTTATTTGTTTGATAAAACTGTTTAACTCTTCCCTCACTGAACTAAAAAAAAGAGATTTGAAGTAAGAGATAAAAACAAAGTTGATTGAAACAAACAACTATTGGTGTCTGAAATATAAATTGTTTATACACTACAATGTGAAATACATCATATTGTATATCATCATTATGTTATTTGGAGGTTTACATGTAATGTTAAATTCTACTAAGGTCAAAACCCAAAGGTTATATATATATATATATATATATATATATATATATATATATAGCCATTTGGTTTATTCGTCCATCCTATTGAATTATTTTGACCATTTGGCTATTCTTACTAGCTGTTATGCATACTATAGATCTCTTCAGAGCCAAAGAGACAAACCTGTACTTAGTTATCGGGTTCCATTAATTTTTATATTGTTGTGGATTGTTGACAGTCCCGTAACACTGATGTACCTAATAAGTATGACATGAATTAAATTCAACTTAGTATTGTTTGTTTGAATCTTCCCATCGATTTGTTAGGACTGCAACTGGTCAGTCTCTAATTGGCATATGTGCATACTGTGCGTATTGCCTCGATATAGCCTTAATTCACAAGCATGGTAAGCAAAGATGGATAGTGGCTAGCAGTGGAATCCAGTTTGACGCGCGTTTAGTACTATTTGGGACTCGTCAGCTGGATGTACCTGCATCTCAGAGTTGATGTTCACTCTGGGACTCGAACCCAGTACCCTCGCTTCAAACGCCATCGCGTTTTCCACTCAGCTACTGAGTCCTGATAACCACTTGCTTGTGCGATGGGGTGAAGTTTAAATTCAACTTAGTATTGT